>NC_051182.1:85895910-86135909 GCF_013339695.2 Rhipicephalus sanguineus | reverse complement strand
TCCCGAGAAGACGAGCAAGATGATGATGACCATTGGAGCAGCCACGACGTCAGACACGCCAAGATAAATGTATCTGCGTATGACTACGTTCGATAAATGGGCACTCATAGTGCTCATGATGCTTAACGCTATCTGTATGAGGAGAGAACACTTCCGGCGGAACAAAAAAATAAAGTGGATGTGGCGCCTTTGAAGTTAAGAAAAGTGACGCCAAGTTGATTGCACTATACTATGAATTTGACCTTGGATAGTTTTCGTACGCCCTTGATCGCTAAGGGCTCCGTCATTGAGGTACGAGGCCACCCGCGATTCCTCCGCGAGCGCGCCTGAAGTCAACACCAGCTAAACTAACATACACTCGTGACTAGACAGTGCTGTTGAAGCATGCTGCCGCTTAATTCGCCTTGTTTAATACAAAATATTTTCGTGGAACATCTTCCGCAGCTTAACTAAAGCAAGCAGCAGCGCACCTTCATATTTGCAGTGTTTATTTGCTTCGCATACACGCACGTGTCCAAAACTGTGCCTTGTTTTTGTTTTTTCTTCTAAGAAGAACAAATGACGCCGACACACGCCAAATTATGACTATTCGCTTTTATTCAATGCTCACAAAAATGCTATTTTTTTTACAGTGTGCGCAATGGCGCAGTGTGTGGTAATATGTCAAAAAACGTGACGCAACGTGGTCTGTAGCTTGCCTTAGGCTCCAGCAAATTGACCTTACATGTAAGGTAAAGAGTCATACAAATCGGAGCCTGGATTGTTACTCTGCGATCTGCTCACCGATAACAGGAAATATACCTGGCACTTCGCGTTCAGGAAGGAAACCGCGCCGCAGGAATGCTGATTCATGAAAACCCAGTGAGCAGACTATTCCAAACCCTTTGCTGTCCCGGTGTCTTACCTACAATCAGGGGCATAGCCAGAAATTTTTTTCGGGGGGGGGGAGGGCTTCAACCATGTTTTATGTATGTTCGTGCATGGGTTTGTATGTGTGCGTGTACGCCAGCAAAATTGAAAATTTTTTGCCGGGGGGTGTTGAACCCCTAACCCTCCCCACCCACGGCTACGCCCCTGTCTACAATTCATCGGTCGCGAGGCGCAGTACGTGTGTTGCTATTCCACCCTTTCACAGCACATGGTTGCCGCACTTACCGAGAGAGCGTTGAGCGTTAACTGTTGGCGGCATCGCCCCGTAGGACATCGTGGCCGTTGGACACCGCACTGAGCACGTTCGCCCTTCACGGAACGCAGCTCAAAAGTCCGCGCACCGAAAAAATTAAATTCTCACCAGAATAATTCAGAGAACGCCTGCCAATGCGAAATACGAATACACGTTAGGGGGCGTGTTTACGGCTGCGCCTTTCTGTACATCGCGAGGGCTGCACTGAATAACTATGACGTGCTTTTTATTCAGGCGGCGCTAAGAAAATAGTATTTCATCAAAAATAAACACTGTCATGAAATCTTTTGTCATTGCACCTCAATATAACTATTCAGGAGATAAACAGGTAAGTTGTGCAACATAAAGATTGAACCACCCTTCAATAAAGCTTGGTTTTTCGTTATTAGTGCATGTTTCCTCCTCACCGTGTCGCGCCTCAACCGCAGTGCCCATAGCTCCCCATAGAGTTAACATAGCGGGCTCTAGAGGTAAAAAAAGCTGGGCTTAAAAAACGGTGACCACGAGAGCCTGGACATGTTGGTACGTTGTTATTATTCCTATTACAATATATCGTAGAACGGCTGAGATTAGCGATATACAATGACCACAATATTCGTAATATCAATTATAAACACGCATACCACGTCTTACAACCATGCGGGCATAGATTATTGTCTATAGTCAGATACAATTCCGCAGAGGCCCCGCCCAGATGACCGAAGCGCGACTGCCGATCGCCTCCGCGACTAAAGATATCGTCGCGCTTATGCACTCGGCAATACACTGTGAAGGCGGAGTCACCGGCAGTATTACTTATGACGTCAGTCCGAAGTGCGATTCTATGCATCAGCCTTTGAGGCGGTAATGCTGCGGACTTCTAAAGTTTCATTCTACTACAGTTAGAATGTTTTTAGTGAAGATCCGATGGCTGTCTGCAATTTACTATGCGCAGAAAGGAACTTTTGCAGGGTTTTACCAGATGGCGCCACCATATCAAAAAGGTTCGATATTGCGGCCGACGTAGCCGAAAACACAGAGAGAGACAACCTTGTGGTCGCGCTGCTAAGGGCAAGAGAACGAGAAAAAGAGGGAGACAGACAGAGAAAGAGACAGAATGAATCAGGAAGACAAAGAAAGTATCGTGTAGATTTGTATAGCAAGGGTGTGAAAGGAAAGTGAGGGTGAGGAGAAGAGAAAGAAATGGGAGCAGAGTAAATTGTGGAATAGCCGTGGACAGTATAGTATAGCAAGGGATGGAAAATAGAAGTAAGGGTGAGGAGGTCGGGAAAGAGTAAATCATTGTAGCCTTGCATAGTATAGCAAGAGGTGGGAAAAGAAAGTGCGAGCGGGGAGGAGGGGAAAAGCAACAGCTGCGCTGTTTCCTCAGTCTTCGCGCCGCTAGTGCCTAGCTGCCCCATTTTTAAATGCGAAGCATTTCTTAGTGAACCTCAGGCAATTTGGACGTCTATCTATCTATCTATCTATCTATCTATTATCTATCTATCTATCTATATCTATCTATCTATCTATCTATCTATCTATCTATCTATCTATCTATCTATCTATCTATCTATCTATCTATCTATCTATCTATCTATCTATCTATCTATCTCTATCTATCTATCTATCTATCTATCTATCTATCTATCTATCTATCTATCTATCTATCCGCCAACGTCTAGGCACTCTCCTGGTCGTCTCCATAACATTTAATATACCAAAATTGGCATAGCTGGGGATGAGTGTATGACGAAAACGATGCAGTGGACACGAAATGAATAACGCAAAATACCTGTCGCGTACGTCAAGAAACCCTTTCTCTTAGTCACGTGCGGCACATACCTGTATACCAGAGTTCATGTTATGCGGGTATGTGCCACAGGTGATACAGAGTTCCCAACCAACACAGTAACCGCGAACACACACATTGACACGCAAGGAAAGTGATAATAATAACTGTTTGGGTTTTATGCACCAAAACCACGATATGATTATGAGAGACGCCGTATCGAAGAGCCCCAGAAATTTTGACCATCGGGTATTCTTTAACGTGTACCGAGATCGCACAGTAGACGGGCATCTAGCATTCTCCCTCCATCGAAATGCGACCACCGCGACCGGGATCGAACCCGCGACCTTCGGGTCAGCAGCCTAGTACCATAAGCGCTACACCACCGCGGCGACGCAAGGAAAGTGAGGGAGCTGAAGATAGAACGCCCCTGGAAGACGCTCAACTACCATCCATTCGTACACGTGGTCCGCAACGTGGACGACGTGGATTACGCAAAAACCGGGGTCAATGCTTCCTACAATAAATCTGCTGAGAGAACTAGGCCTCTCATCATTACCGGTGACTTCAACATAATTTTTTATCAAGACCCAACAACGTTTGGTCCTTATACTGCGTGAAAGACGGCTTGGATGTGGACAGGGCATCAAAAAATCTCTCTGCCACGTCCACGACAGGAGGCATCATAGATCATTTGATCTTATGAGGCATCCAGGATTTCCACCAGCTGCACTACACCTCGCGCTTCACTACACTTCGACTCCTCATAACCACGATCACGAACGGATCCGATTAACAAGTCCGGTCCAGCTGCTGGTGCTCACTGAAAACGGTGATGATGACCTTGTTGAAGAACTGTCAAGAACCCCTTCTACACAAACACACGTGTTCGTGAAACGTGTGTGCGTTCTTCGTGATAACTGACAAATATAGGCTTTCAAAGCAACGTCGAGCGGCGCCACAGCTCTTATCGCAACTGGGGCATCCACGGCCAGAACACTGCCGCCCCCGCTTCCGCGCACGCGGAGAGCTCTCGGATTGCATATGTGGTGCGTCACAATGTAACTATCGCTGACTAGCAGTGCAGCATCACTGCGCAACTGTAAACAACTGGTTATATAATACATATGCGACTGTTCAACATACGAATGTGCGTATACCACTTTCACATTTCTCTGGCCGTCATTCCGTAACATTTCCCTCACTGTGAAAAATTACGCCACAGTCACCATCCCGCGCACGCTCCGCATAACATCGATTCCCACGGTACATGGGATCTGCTAAATTTTTTTGTTCGATTGTACTTTTTTGGCGAGTGTTCATTTTATTTGGTCGTGTGCTCTTCTCGCCAAATATTTTGTCTTATGTATTGAGTGATGTTTGGAACATCCCGCTTTCCATGTGCGGTTCGGTCAAGGGAGCAGCCGTGTGCATTAAAAATACCAAACACACATGCGTTCACAAAACTAAGCAATAATACCACAAAATAACCAGCAGTAGGGCTAAGACCTGACGCAAGTGAAGTTGGTTTTACTACAATAACCATGTAACGTGCTTTCGGAACCAGTCCGCAATCACGCATGTTCAGGCTGACGGCCTCCGCTTGTTGAGGAGCCCATGTCGACGGTAAGCGAACTGCGCTAAGAACATGACTTAGCAGAACGACTGGCAGTGCAGCTGGTTGAGTATAGGTGGTCTTAACGTTCGGGCAAGGTTACAGGCAGGACGGAATACAGGCAGAACTTCGATGCCCTGATCAGTGGCATCCGCAGGAGCGCGACCATTCAGGACGCTGCCCAACGGTTGACGAAGGTAGTCATCTCTAATGTGCTTTCACTAGCGCCACGATGTTGCGGCTGTCGTCGCCGCTGCTGCTAGCTCCTGAATTCTTCCTTTTCCTTGACCTGCCACCGCTTAAGCGTTGCACCCACATCTCTGTAAGCCCGCAATTCTTCGCTAATATCCTTCCCATCTTTTTTCTTTCACCTTACTATACAGCGCTGCATAACTTGTGCTTTAAAAAGCTGTATGGAGCATTGATGAGTTGCCCAGAACATAAGCCTAGTTTGCTTCGAAATTGAGGAACATTTTAATTGTGAAGCATTTCTTAGCAAACGAAAGGTACTATAACATTTCATATCTACATATCTATCATCGTATATGTGAACCCAAACTTTCGAATATTTGCTCGAGAGCTGTGAAGGAGCCCGTGTCACAAAAAATGCGGTGCGGGCGTCTGCGGTGTCGTCGGTGGGTAAACTATTCCGATGGAAACGAAGAAAGAAGATTAACGGCTCCAGCCGGGATCGAACCCACGCGGTTCCACATAGCAGCCAAGTATTCTACCTCAGAACCACGCCAGTGGTTCTAGCTGTTTCAATAAAGAACCCACCGTATTCAGGACAGCCACAGTTAGGCTGACAGTGTCGGCTATTCGCTTTTATATTCAACGTAACAAATATTTGTCGCCTGTCCGCTTTTATATCAATGTAACATATATTTATTAATATTATCGTCAAGCGTAGCGCGAATACCCCTACGATCGCTACCTATAATATGTACATCATCGGCCCGCTACTTGGCGATGTAAATATGATATATTTGTGGCATTTGAAACTGACATGAAATTGACATATCTGCTCTAACATGAGTGCCGACAATACGTCAGACCAGGAGCTACCATCTACATGCCAGTGTACTCCGCGTGCTTGGTAAGAACACGATATGCACAAAATTACTCAATTTGCACGAGGACGTTGAACCACCCCGTAACGCCTGGCTCAAAGCGAAAAATCTGGCATAGGTTGCTGCGGCCCGATTGCTTCGGATGAAGCTAATTCCCACAATGCCTGGAATCTCCCGGATTTGTTCATTGGTACCTTCACATGCGTCCACTACGTTAACTAAGAGCCAAACAAAATCGCGGAAAAAAATTAACAAGTCCGAGAAGAAGCTTGGGAGAATATTTGCACAGCAAAATAAAATATTCGCTAGAAGCAATTGCACAGCCAACGAGAAGGCTGGCGGCCACAGTGGAAGTGTGACTGTATATGGACCCTGGCAAATATTGGGTGCACATAGTATAGACATAGATTGATAGAACCTCCTAATCCTGCATCCTAGGGTTTCCAACACTGTGACAGTCCAGTTGGGTTGTAGCGTACACCTATAATGAGCAAATATGAATGAATAAAGTTACCCATATTTAGGGGCGAAGCTCCTTTAAAGCGGCACCCGTTCTTCCCCGTCGTAGTGCGTAACCAATTCTAACGCTAGTACCAGATCTTGACCTCCAAGGTGGTGCCGGTGGGAGATTTCTCCTGTGCGTTGTTGAACAGTAAAAAAAAGGACGCCAGGCCTGCGCTGAAACCGCAGCAACAGTCACAGCGAAAGCTGGAACAGCGGCGTTTCTAGAGCCCGTTGTAAGCTCTCCTGGGGCTACAATACAAGTGCACTAGAAATGTACCCACTACGCCATAAATCACAATTTTTGTGAAGTTGGGAAGCACCTACTAAGCCATTTGTCATTCTGCGGAGAAGCGAGGCACCAGCTACACGTCTGTAGGCATTATGTGCACTTTGTTGACGCGACGACTGATGAAGATGAATTATGGCTCAGCCCTTTGTAATGGGTTGGAAGCTTTAAACGACGCAGCAGTTATGTACTTTGCACTGAGTGACGCCCGGTCGCTATTTCCCTCTCCCGTCATGCTGTATAACATACGTTGACGTGGGAGAGAGACGGGGGGGGGGGGCGAAGAACTTTACTGAGACCCCGAGGAAATGGATCATGCGCTTATGGGCTTCCTTGGCAACCAATACAAGTGCACTTGCGAGGAACCCACTACGCTATAATTCATTAATTTTACTGAGACCCCGAGGAGAGAGAGAGAAGGAGTAGAGGAAGGCAGAGAGGTTAACCAGAAGTTTGTATCCGGTATGCTACCCTGCACTGGGGTTGGGGAATAGGGGGTTGAAAGCGAGAGAGAGAAAATAAATAATAAGAAAAAAAACAATCACAACCACACACACACAAGAGCGTTATGCTCAGACGCGCTCTGACAGTCCAGTGGATCGCAGGAAGGCTAATAGTGCTTGTAGAGCCTTGTTCTGCGACGTTATGTCCGGACGATGGCGCAAAAGTCTTTCTTCAGATAGAGGCTGGTCGTCTATCTTGTCGAGAGCATGTCTATCTTGTCGAGAGCTCTGTGTGCTATACTTCGGACAGTCACACAGAACATGCCGAATTGTTTCTTCGTTGCCGCAGTGTTCACAGGCGGTGGTGTCGGCCATCCCTATGCGGAATGCATATGCATGGGTAAACGCGACGCCCAGCCATAATCTATACAGAACGGTAGCGTCACCTCGGCGAAGTCTTGATGGCAGTCGAAGGCTTAACGTGGGATCAAAGGAGTGTAGTCGTGCATGCATGAAATGTGGCTCATTCCAATTTGACATAGTGCATTGGCGAGCGAGCATGCGGAGCTTCCGAGCAGCGTCTGTCCTAGAAAGAGGTATCGACAGGTCGCGGTCCTCTGTATGGGCTGAACGGGCAGCTTGATCAGCCCGTTCATTGCCGACAATCCCACAGTGACTCGGTAGCCACTGAAAAGTAATGCAGTGTCCTTTCTCGGTGAGGTGGGTGGAACATCTCGGCAGTCTCAAACACCAACTGTTTCGTGCGGACCGCGGCGCAAAGTCGACAGTAGATACTGCAGTGCCGCCTTGGAGTCGCAGAAAATCGTCCACCTTTTTATCATTTGATCGTTAATGAAAAGCAGCGCGGCGCGAGCGCTCTGAGCTCTGCTGCCGTCGATGTTGTTGGGTGAGCCGTCCTGAACTTGATAGTTGTGGCGATCGTTGGAATCACGACCGGCCGCTCTTGAACTGCTCGGTAGGACGGAGCCGTCGGTGTAGATGTGAGTCGAGTCGTGATACTTCTCGTACAATAGACGTAAGGCGAGCTGTTTAAGAGCTGGGGCTGACAGATCTTGTTTTTTCTGGACGCCTGGTATTGTCAGGTTGATGATTGGTTGTTTCAGGCACCATGAGGAACCGAAGGTCTCGCCGTCGGTGTGAAGCCAGTTGTAGGAATTCGCCGTGCGTGGTTACTGTTCGGCAAAGGAGGTGCGTGGTCTGTCCGCTGGTAGAGAGGCTAGGTGGTGGTGAGGTGTCCGGGCAAGATGCCTTATGTGGGTCCTCAGTGCTTCAACCTCAATATGAGTCTTTATGAGGTGGTCCTTCGCGATGGCTATGGTCGCCGCTGTTGAAGCACTTGAGGCAGGCCTAAACAAATCGGAGGGTCTGGGCCTGGACACTCTGTAGCATGCGTCGACTTGTCTTGTTTGCGTTAGTTAATGCAGGCAGACTGTATCGCAGGAACCGAGAAAGAGACCCGAGGAATGGATCATGTGCTTATGGGCTTCCTTGGCAGCCAATACAAGTGGACTTGCGAGGAACCCACTACGCTCTAATCATGTAATTTTACTGAGACCCCGAGGAAATGGATCATGCGCTTATGGCCTTCCTTGGCAACCAGTACAAGTGCACTTGCGAGGAACCCACTACGCTATAAATCATTGTAATTTTTGAGAAGTAGGGCAGCAGGCACTGTGCCATTTTTCGTCATTCTACGGAGAGCCGTGGTACCTGCTAAACGCATGTAAGGCATAATGCGCACTTTGTCGATGCTGTGCCTGATGACGACGAAGAATATGGCAGAGCCCTGTAATGGGTTGGAAGCAAGGAGGTTTAAACCTTCTTGTCCTGGAAGCATTCAACAACCTACTCGTTGCGCAATTCGCATTGTGTGACGCCTGGTTACAGAATTCGCGTTGTGCGACGCATGGTGCTTATTTTACTCTTCTACCACGCTATATTGCATATGCTAATGTGGTTCCTTCCCGACATGAAGCCTGTATAGGACCTTTTTCCAAAGCAGGTTCAAGCACCGGCATGGCTCAGAGGTTGACTACTGGGCTCCCACGCAGAGGGCACAGGTTCGAAACTCGTTCCCTTCTGGAATTTTTTTCTTATTTCGTTTTTTTCTTATTTCGAGCGATACTGCTTACGGACACCGGCGGCGGCGGCGGCGGCGGCGGACAACTACGGCGCCAAAAACGGCCGGTGAAATGATCTCATAACAGCTTTCGCTGTAAAAATTCGCAGCGTGCGCGTTAACTACAAGCCGACTTCTGTCTCTCATTCCCTATTGGCAGCCATTGGCATGTTCCAGTGGAAACGTTAGTAGAAGTAAAAGTGTAAGTGTTAGCTAAAAGCCGACTTCTTCTCTCTCTCATTCCCCATTAGCAGCCATTGTTTACCTTCAAGGTAGTGCCTGGTGAGATTTCTCCTGTACGTGAATAAACAATAAAAATTCACAGCGTACATGTAAAATTAAAGTGAGCTGCAAGTCGCCATGACTCTCATCGACCCTTTAGTATAAACTGGCCCGATCTCACATCGTTGATGATGTACTGGGCGTGAAGCTGCGCGACGCCGCCGCCAAGATACTGCCGTACGAGAGATTCGCCCCCACTCATCATCATTCACCCCGTGGATATGCTGTGTAATTTTTCTTATGCACGTGGCCCAGCGCCGATAAACATCGCCAAAGCTGAAAACTTTGGCACGACGCTGGCTTGCCTGACTATTCTGCAGATTTCATTGAATAATATTGAGTGTATATGCCGCTCTCCAGTAGTTCAACTTTTTCGATTTCTTCATGCACGAAGGAAGCTCTCCGATTCTTCACTCCGCAGAATAGGTAATTATCGGCTATTATTCACATATTCCTGTCGATCAATATGTCATCGACCAGCGTGGATTTGCTGTAGGATCGCTCCGATACCGGCATCAGTAATACCATGCTGCAAAACACCGATTGTAACTTGCCCAAGAATCAATGCGCCAACAAGGCAAAGAACGCTAGCGCAGGCGTAGGCATGGGAGTGTTCTTTGCGTTCTTCCCACCTGGTTGTTTGCATATGTGCGTATGACCAACTAGCAAAAGAAATGACCCTAAGCTACAGAGGAAAAGGCACCAAATATCTACGCACACAATGATGTCGATAAACGGATTGTGGTGTACGTTCGTGATTTCATTCCGCAATCGCGTACTAGCTTTGAAGAATCCCAATAAATTAGAATTCTGCAACCAGAGATTTCAATCCTTTACAATATTCAGAAAGCTAAATCACATAAATATATGGCTACAATAATGCATATCGTCGTGGAGCGTTGCACGACCTGCTTTCCGCCGTTTGCTACTCCGCCATTCGCGCCATTAGCTGAAAGTTCACTCCTGCTGTTCGTTTTGGAGTATGGATGAAGGACACCGTGTGCGAGGAAGGTTGCGAGTTGTCATCGACATTGGGTCATCTGAGCTTCAGTGTGCTGCTTACAGTTTTTACGAACGTAGCGCGGTTAGGCAAGAGCTTAATGTACAGCTATTTTTGTAATGATTTTATTAACTACCGCATTCCTGCAACGCCGTAATGGCAATAATGCAGCAGTTTGGACATACAGAGTCTACAAAGTATAATCGCATTTCTAGGACAAGATAGGAAAACAGAATGCGGCATATAAAGTGCCAGTATCAAATAATAATATGCTCAATCCTGTAGTACGCTTCTGTATTATGGGGCCAAGTCAATCAACTTATTTATTCTTTAGAATCTGTCCAAAATCATTCGGCTCAATTTAGTGATTAACGATTATGCTCGTAGTAAAGATGTAAGGTTGATGCTTATTTAATGAATACTTATGTCGAAATCGAATTATTTTCAGTTAACTTGGCGTGCGTTCTTCCGGAAAATAAAATGCCGTGTAGGTCTGTTGGTGAGACTCCACGCATATTCACTGCCATTTATGTCTCCATCGCTCACAGCACTTGTGCACAACGGAACATTTTTCTACTTAGCTGAGTGCAGTATTTTCTGGCAGAAAACATTAACGAAAAGCATGAGTAAGTTGACGTTACCGAAAAAAGAAAACAATATAGTAAGCTTCAAAAACACACTATGGCTGTCGCGCAGCTTATCTGTACTTATTGTTGATGACGAAAGTAAAAAACGCTTTCTCAGCTTTTGTTAAGCCCTAGAGACATGAATCATTGCAGGATAAAAGATTGGCGTCCATAGAAAACATGCGCTCCTTTCAAATGTACGTCAGCCAGATGCTTGGAAAGTCAACGGGAGCATAAGCTACTTCTGCAAAATGCGAAAGTGCTGTTTACCAAAATGCTACAGGAAATACAAACATGAAGACAGAACACAAGTAGTCTTTCTATCCTGCCTTAAGAAAGCTATGGAAACATTTCTGTGATATGTTTAGTTCGTCTTATGTGCAAGCATTTTTTTTAGCTCTTATCTAATTCTTCGGTTGTGCAAATCGTTTCTTTTTCAGTTTATTTTATGACAACTATCTCTCAACTGATTAATGCATCTGTAACTGTGTTATGTCCATCGAGTACTTCTACGGTAACTCCTTTGCATACATATATCCCACAACTGCCGGGCTGCTCTTGGCTCTCGACACGTCGTGATAAGAGACAGCATGGTTTACTTCAAATGACAAGGTTTCTTTCACATTAGTGGCGAAAAAGGAAGAAATCCTGTTTGGTGAGCCTGAAACTGTTGCCTTTACCAGCCTGCTTTGCTGCTTGGGACACAGCTCTTCGCGCGCAGTGAATTAGTATTGTCTTCACACTGTATTCAAAGGCTTTCATATTAAACTGAATCAAAGCGCTTTCAATATTTTAGTAGCAGTAACAATATTGCATTCTCACTAATACAACTTTTCCTAATAGGATTTTTGGGGGCCTAGTTGGTGCACCCTGACAAACATTACTTGCGCAACAGAAACACGGCACACAAGGAAGGTACGCAAGGGACAAGTGCTACTTGGAACTGTTTATTCCACAACGTCGTCATGAAACATATATATGCCATTGGCACATGCGCAGACGCGTTCAACGCGTCTGCGCATTTCCTTGTCACACTTATAACTTCTCACAGTCATTCCTTGTCACAGTTTTCTTGTTGCAGTTTATAACAAGTCATTTCTTGTAATATGTGTAAAGAAAATTACAGAACCCGTAATCGACACACTGCGTGTTCGCGGAATACTTCGCGCCCCTATATCACATTAGTGAAAACTGCAATAACCATGCCTTTGGTTATACCGGATCTCGCAAGTATAAATTTTTCTCAGGTTAAAATGTCCGGAAAAAACGGAACACATTACCGACCTCTTCGGCGTCCTCAAAAAAGAAAAAAAATCACAGCTTCACTGAAAGGGCGTAGCAATGAATGCGATATGAAACATATTGTAAAGCTGCACGAAGTAAGGCTAGCCGCCAAATCTTTGGAAACGATCTCGGGTAACACTACAAAGCGCTGGTTTAAGAGAATATGACCGCTCCAGAGAGAAGAGCGGTTTGTGTTACAGTGTCTTCGCATTGAGAGGCACAGCACGTGGAAGGGTATAACAAGCCGTTTGCTGATGCCTCCCGAGATAGCACACGCGCCAGAGGTCGTGACCGCACCCTATGATTCACAATTCACAGTTGCTGCTCGAGAAACGCAGAACCCCCCGCCCTCCCACAGCGTCCCTTCTTGCTCCATCAGGACGGGCGGGGCGTTTACTCTCTGCTTGAGGAGCAAACGATGGCAAGCACCTACAGAGTGATTTTAGATGCGAAGCAGCTTTTGCGCTGGGCTTTGTCCGTAGTTCCATTGGCGACCGTCCGCTTTTTTAAAATCTACCATAGCCATCTGTAACATATTTAGCACGAGCTCGCGACAAGAAGTTTCTTCGTCTTGTTCTTCAACCACGCTTGATGATGATACGTGCAGAGCACTTTAGGGGCCCGGGCTGCCGTATGTTGTCCTGGCTTGGCGTAACGTAGACAAAACACACGTGTGCTGGCCAACCTCCTTGGTGCTGGCACGCGCTAAGCGCGTTCGGGCCTGTGTAAGGGGCTGGGTAAGACGCTGTGGCTTCACCCCCTTACACTCTCTCAGCAATCACGTGATGGCGTGGGGGAAAGAGATTCTGCAGGACGCACGATGAAGGTGCGTGGCGTGCTCCAACAAGAGTTCGGGACAAGTAGCAGCAAATACAGTGAATTCATGGTGTGCTCCACATGCACAGGACGCGTAACACCGGGCAAGGTGCCCGTGATGAACGGAACTTTAAGTCCACCCATGCGCTCCTTCAGATCCCCACATGGTTCGCTTTAGTGGGAGTTGGTGAAATGTTTTTGGCATGCGGTCCTCTGTGCAACGAAGATGGACTGACTCGTTTTGAGATCTGTTTTAGCCGCAAAGAGAGACAGAGAGAACATCAAAGAGTGAGAGACAAAGACGTAGAAGATAGATAAAAAGGTAGAAAGGAAGATAAATTTATTGCTGAAAAAAATTCTCCACGAGGCGGGATTTAAACCCGCGTAACCCTCGATCCGAAGGAGAGCGCCCTAACCATTCGGCTATCTAAGCACGCTAGCAGAGCATGCCAGTAGACCTAGAAAGTCATGGGGTGTCCTAAGAAAGTGCGTACTCCTGAGAAAAGAAGCCAGCAATCCCCAATCTAGAAGTGTCGGTAGATGGGGATTACGAGCAGTGACGGGCGCCAAGACTTGCGCGACTTAGTGCAATCATTATTTTTTTCCCTCTGACTTGCGTGAACATTGGTTTATTTGCCTTTGCTGTGCAGTGCCGGCGGTGCGTCACTCGCATATAGCCTCTCCCGGGCTCATGATATTGGCTAGTCGCTTATATACGAGTTTCTGGTCGACGAGTGGTACTTTTCTAGACTTGGAGAACTAAGCGATCTGTCGCGCGAAGGCCACTTCGTCGCTTTTCGCCTCGCTCGTCGCCATCGCGCGGATTTTCGCACATATGGGGTTTGAACTTTTGAGCTCGCGTCGAAAGATTCACGTCACGTTTTCCTAATGGGAGGATGTGGAGACTAGACCGGTGCAGCTGCACGTGACAGCGTGCACCGGTCTGCCCTAGGCGGTGAAACTATACAGGTTCACAGCTGCGTATTAATAAAGTACAATTAGTGATTACCATTTTCGCACAGTACAACCAGACATCAACTAGATCAAAGAATTTGTTCGTGTAAAAGCGAAAAAAAAAGTTAAATGAACATGTATTTCTACCAGCGAAACTCTTCGTCTGCTAATGACACACCAGGTAAGCGATAGGAGTAATATTTTATCGTTGTACGTGAGTCTTCAAGATATACTATTACACCATACGAATGTGCTTTGCACATATATAATGGTATCTGCTTCAGGTGAGGTACATGTCCTAATTGCACCAATTCGGTTCTACTTCGCACTGCCATATGTCGGTCAAACGGTGCTGGGCTACCGCTAAATAAATTAAGCTTCCCTGTACGGATTGCAATGGACGAAGCTTTGCAAAATGGACCCAGAGAGCTGATTTTTGCTGTCGTATAGAAAACCTGGCCAGATAGCGATCACTGGATTAACTTACGCAGTGCATAATTGCGTGCCTTTCATTTTTTAATGCACTTGATATATAGAGTTAATGCATATCTTAGCCAGGTTACCTTTCTAATATTCTGATATTTGGACGCGGCTAACGGAAAAGCATGCCTAATTGTACATTTAGATCAAAAATAGTGCACCAGTTTATTTGGTATTCAGTGAATACACAACAACGTAAGGAGTAAAATTGCGACCTTTTTCAGAGGCAAGTGCTATCGAAACACATGGAAGCGCATGCTCCATGACATGCTCCAATATTGCTACCTGAAGAATCTAGATGTATTTAAAGACGTATTGTATAATTTGTATCGCTCGTAATTTCAAAACCCGGCGCAGATCATGGGTCATTTGTTCGTTTACGCAGAGGACTTTACGTAGTCAAATGTATATTACCAGAACTCACAATAAGATATCTTGTGTACTATTATTTTATATTTATTTGTCCATTACACTGCCCCGTAATTTATTGTGCATTGTGAAGTCACTAACTGACCCGTCTCTTTGTGCTCAATAAGAAAAAGATCAAGTTCGTCACAACATACATAATACAGGTGACCCTACCCATAAAGAGCTTCTGAGGAACACTAAAACTGCTAAATGCAAATGAAAACGCGTCATAGTGAATGCGTCGATAAGCAGTTTTTTATTCCTTTGGGATTTATAAGGGTTATCCAGTAAATTCAGCTACTCAGCCGTTGCACCACGCGCTGTTGTCAGTTTGAAATTCACTTTGTTGCGCAGTACGTCAACTGACGCGTCGTATACGCTCACGAGTACTTGTTTTCTGTTTCCGAAACTAGAGCTGGTGCCCTCTAGGTTAGCTTTCTTGAAGCCAAAGTCCCAAGCAAACTACGGAATTACAATATTCAAATATTCCACGAAAAACTCTAAAATACAGAAGCGCATGGAAGCGAACAAAATTACTGAAATTGCTGTGCGAGCACAAAAAGTACGCTGTCTTGATGCCAGAACAGTGTCTCCCATAGGTATTACCGATGCATGCGCCAAAAAGAAAAAAAAAAAGGTAGTTCCTCTAAAGAGAACATTACCTCTTGTGTGAAGACGGCGGTTACACAGTGGCACAAACATGCTCCGTAAAGAAGCTGACGCGGTTAGTGTAAGATTTCCTCCTGTGAATTTCATGCAGTAATACATCGATGATATGCAGAATCGGCAAAAACACTGTCTGAAGTTGTCCATTCTGTAAGCGTTGCATGTCCCCTAAATTTCCCAGCCTGCAACACATTCTAACGGCAGTGCTATATGCACGTTGAAACACTGATACTGGCATTGAAAGTTGGGTTCATATTTAGGAGTAGTAGTAATAAATTTTCGTCTGAAGTTGGGAAGAATTCGGACAGGTCCTTTGGCGAAGCGTGCCGGGCGAGCTTCGCGATAGCGATCGCCGCCGTCGTCGATACGTTGCTCCGGAGGACGACGGCTTTAGCGCTGGACGTTTCAAAACACGAACTTTATATACAGAACTATTTACAAAGCAAATTGCAGCAAAAAGACGAAAGACCGCGGTGGGTCCTAAAGCAGCAGTGCCGGTGTCCAGATAGCAAGCTCTTGTACTAGGCTAAAGATGTCCCGAATTTTTCGGACGCTCCTTACGTTCCCTCTGCTCGAATGACTACTCTTTGCCTTCGGTCATTGACACCAACCCAAACGGGGTAGGCAGTTCCGTGGAAGGAGCGGGGATGTGAGTCTGGCCCGACGCAGCTGCGGTGCTCGGAAGATTTTAATGCGATAGCGTTAGAGAGCTCGTTTCGCAGAAATTCCGCCGTTGGCACCGGTGACGGCGTCGTTGGTGAGCGAAAAATTGGCCGTGACCGAAAAATTGAAAAAGGTGCAAATAAACTAAATAATAAAACTCTTCAATCCCATTTCAATAAAAATTTCAGTTTTTTCCCCTTTTACTCAGTTAGGTTTGATCTTGCAAGAGTTGCATTCAGTGAGCTATTATTCAGTTTGTGATCATTTAAAAAAAAAATTGTAGCCCCCTGCATTCCCCATACACCAGCTTTGGTCAGAAACGAAAGAGTCATCATTGGAAATGTAATGAGCTCAAAGTAGGCAGCATAAAAGCAGACGAGTGGGGAGAAATAAGAATAGTTAACATATAGGCAAAAGAATGCGTGTTGAGCGAAGAGCCTTAAGCTAAAGAAACATGAAAGAAAACAACAGCTTCAGATATTTCATTAGTCGTAAATTATCAATTAAGCCATATGTTGAGGCAGGGAAAACAGCTTGAAAGAAAGCAGCGCTAAAAAGCATAATGAATTGCCCGTATGTGCGGCAACTGATCGTTCATGTTGTTTTGATAAACAGCCCATTTATCTAGAGTAACGAAATACACTATCGTTATATAGGTTTCAGGAATTCGTCTCGTCATGTTAAGGACAGAGAGATACCATAAATTTAAATCACTAACGAAATAGGAGACAAAGCACAACGGCTAGGTCCCAACATATGCGTACGTTTTTATTGTAAATTCATACACACAAATGCGATTACTTACTCTAAAGCTATGCAGTATGCACGCGTGTTAACAGTAAGTGAGCATGTTTACGCCACATTAACGTTAGTATCGTCAGGTGTTGGATACAACGTTATTTGTATCGTCAGGTGTTGGTTACTATGTTATTTAAGTGAGCGGCATGATCTGAACATGAGGTTGCATATTACACAGTTTTACTGCTTTTGAAATAAAATACAAGGCGTCAAGGAATATGAAACACTAAACGCACAATAAAGCATGCCACCGAAAAAGTGATACACGACTAGTTAAAGAAGCTCGCAGGATCTCTTATATACTAGCCTAAGACGACTCGAAAGCGAAAGCCATCTTCTTCTCAGTCGATAAGTGGATCTCCCCGCATCCTTCCGAAAGCCTGCTGCACCTAACTTGGCGCCCTTTAGCCATCACTGGTCCTTGCGCCCCCAGCCACCATATACCATAAGCATCGTTCTGCACCTAACATGGTTTTGCACTGCCTCCGTGATCGGCCAACTTTGACGAAGCGACGATGTGACGTGACTATGTCAACATACTACGTCACATGACATGTAATGTGACTAGACGTACTGATTGAAGTGACGTCCCGGTTTTGCGGCTGGGGTCCCGCTGTCTCACCAATCTTCATGCGGGACGGTGTTTTGTCCCGGTTTCGGCCGAAAGCCCTCTAGCCGTCGCGGCTACACCCCTTTGCTATATATATACTCTACATGGCTATTATCTGCTTTGTTCCTCTCTCTCTATGTTTCTCTTTCAATATTATTTCTTTCTATCTTTTTCTCGTTTTCTCGCCCATAGCAAAGCAATCATAGGGTTCCCATTAATGTTTGTTCAGCTATCGCGCCTGGATAGCCGAGTGGTTTTATCGCTCCCCTTCGGACCGTGCGTACCTGTGTTCGAATCGCACCTCGAAATTTTATTACATTATATTTAGCTCTGCTCCATTCTCCTTTCACACTTCCCATTGGTTCCTCCTGCTCCTCCTTCTCGCCACTTCGCCGAGCAGAGTATTCGCTTAACGCTCACCTCCCTCTCCCTTTTCGGCTCCTTACCTCACCTCAGCACTCCTCGTTTTACTAGGCTTTACAGTGCCACCCGAAGCGCTAATCTCCTTCCCCACAGCTCTGCCTCAGTCTTCTTCGCACGCTTTCTCCCTCTTGTGCCCTTGCTTTCTCTCGCACCTGCTGCACTCGGTAGTATTCTTGGGGCGCATACACGCCCGAGTGTTAATCGGGTCATGAACCACTTTTCCACGGCTCCGCAGTAAAAGTGATTTTCTCTTTCTAGGCATGTTCTTCCTTTCGTCATGCACATCCCCTCCCCTTCCCGCTTGGGGTCTCAGAGTATCGCCACTTTAGTGTACGATGCCAGTAATTTCATGATGAATCGATAATGCCGCAGTCAAAATTTCTCGAATGTGACGTCATCGATGAAGAATCAGCGTAATCGAGATTTTTGCATACTGGGGTTTGGCGCACGCTCCCAGCGCGATTTCTCTCTTTTCTCGTGCCGGCGATGGCTTGCACCACATGTGTTGTATATTACAAGAAAATCTGTGCGCTAGACATTGTATTGGAGCTCGGTTTTCGGAGCTCCCGGCATGGGGAAGAAATAAAAGTTACGCCAAATGCGCGCGTCATGAAACTAAAATAGGCGCAATCCTATTTTAGCCTTCGAGGGCTAATCCCAAAATTTCTGTGATTCGCTTGTTCGCGAGAGCTTGTCAATTTAAAGCGGCTACCGTGTCAAACGATTAGAACCAATGATAGTCACACCTACGAAAATGCGACAATCAACATTCATCGCTTCGCCTATATGTAGGATTTTCTTTAAGTGGCGGCACATCATCCGCTTTGCAAGAAGAACAACATACATCGTTTCTCTTACAGTAATCTGTATTAATCCGAACGCCGCAAATCTCGATAGGAAGGGTTGGCAACGTCGGCAAGGGAAGTCACATCCGCCGCCGGCGAAGCAATAAGCATGCAACAAAATTGGAATAATATTGTTACGAATACATTTAACTTATTTCTTGGAATAGTCCACGTACAAGATGGCGGTTGGACAGACGCCCCGCCTCTTCTTCCCACCTCCCCGACGAGTCATAGTGACCCCGCTACATCGACCTCCGGCGGCGAAAGGCGACTCTGTTTGAAAAGAGGGTGCCTGGGGAAAGGTACGGCTTCACGGCGTGGAACTTGGAAGACGTAGAGGGCGCTCCGCTTGTCCAGAGGGGCGATGTCATAGGTACCTCGTCACCGGCGCGCACGACTGTAGGGCCGGATACTTGGCAGAGCAGTTTTTCGGCCAGGCCAACATGCCGAGACGGAGACCACAGGAGAACGAGTGTCAGCGGATTGAAGCGAACGTTCCGGTGGCAGCTGGATGTATGTTTCTGGCGGAGTCAATCAGCGATTCCAAGGGGTCGCTGGGCGATCATGACGGGCCTTTTCCTGTTAAGCGTGGCGAGCATATTCGGTGGACAGGTGGGCAGGGGTGGGTACGAGCGTGTCGCGAAGGTCGGTTACTCATACAAGCCTAAAAGGAGAAATCCGGCAGTGTCGTGGCGCAGCTGTTAAGCAAAAGTGACAAAGGGTAGCGCAATTTCAGTCGCGATGATCGGTCGAGACCAATATAGACATGTTCTTCCTTTCGTCACTCCGCACATCCCCTCCCCTTCCCGCCTTGGGGTCTGCAGAGTAGGTCCTCGCCACTTTAGTGACTTGATGCCATAGTAATTTCGTGATGATATCATAATGAAACGGGTCAGAAATTTTGACGGCGATATTTGACGTCATTCGGTGAAGACATCGCGTAATCGAGATTTTGAAGGAGCCCGGCAGGTGCATCAGCTGGCTTTTTGGCGTTGACGCCGCCGCTGCCAATGTTCAATAGAGGCCGGGCCAGAAAAAGCGTCGGCGGACACGCATTCTATGAGGCAACACCAGCTATGGCTTGTACCTTTTTAAACGTGTGTTTGTATATTACAAGAAAATCTCTAAGCTCGGTATAAAATGGTATTGACGTGCGAAGCGAGCTCGAGGTAGGCGGGTGATTTTCGTAGGGAGCTCACCTGTTGCTCGTCACCGATGTTGCGAAAGCGGAAGAGGAAATAAAGTGGACCTGACTCCGTTCACGAATAAATGCGTCGCTGTGAAACCGAGAAAATCGGCCTTGCAAGTAGACGGCCTACTTTTAGCTGTGTACGTGAATTCGAGGGCTAATCCCAAAAGGCGCCCTGTTTCATTGATTGTTGTTCGCGAGAGCTTGTCAACATAAAGCCGGCGTGTCAAATGATTGGAACCAATGACAGGTCACACCTACGAAAGATGTCTCCTGAATACGCAAAATCTTCATTGACAATCAACATTCATCGCTTCTGATTACATATGTGTACGATTTTCTTTAAGCATGGCACCAGCATCCGCTTTGAGAAGGAAAAACATACATCGTTTCTCTTACAGTAACTTCTGGTATTAATGCGACTGCCACAAGTGCATCATAGGAAGGGTCACGTGGCAACCAGGCATCGAGATGTTAGCTACAAAGGGAAGTTACAGTTAGCCCAGCCGCCGAAACCGGAAAGAATGACGAGTCGGTCGAGGTGAGACTCAATGAGCAAATACAATGCGTACAATACAATAGCTGAAATACAATGAAATACAATGAAATACAATGAAATACAATAGCTGCAACCCCGCTACAATATACGAAGTGAGGCTAGCAGCTAACTCCTTTGGACGCAATCTCGCGTGACTCTAAAAAAAGACAGTTTAAACAATACGGCTGCTCCAGGAAGCGCAGCGGTTTTCGTGCTGTCTGCCGTTTCCACGCGAAATAAGTAGTGAAAGCACAGCACATGTACGAGCCGCCTGCTGATGTCTCTCAATATGGCGCTCACGACTGCGCCTTCATGATCAAAGTTCGCAGCTTCATCAAGAGCGACGCCATCCCTACTCCCCCCCCCCCTTCCGCGCCGGCGCCCCTTCATGCTCCTTCTTTCGACGAAAGACGAGCGGGGCGTTTCCCCTTTACTTGATTGGCGGCAGGCCCCGCACCCGAGGCGTTCTTATTGTAGGCGCCCTTCGCGCGACGGAGGTTGCCGGCATGTTTGATCTCTATTTCAGCCGCGTTCGTCCCCAGCACTAGCGCGCTTCTTCTAGCGCCTAGAACATACGGTGCACGGGGCGATGCTTTCAATGGTAAAAATGGTAAAAAATGCTATCAATTTGGACTTTAATGACGGTGGAGGCAAAAACCCTCTTAGAGTATCCATATAGTTGCTATCAAAATAAAAGCAAATAATCAGAAATGTTCGGCAGATCCCACGCACTCTGTAAATTGATTTCATGCGAAGCAGTCGGCGAGTAGCAGCACATGTTTTCTAAATTTTTTTTTTGTAGCAAGCATTACTTGCTAGATCGACGTCATTGCGTCAGTTGGGTAGGTGCGGGCATATCGATGGCTTGCCAGCCACGTCGAGTTCACTGAGCTCATGGTCCTAGTAAGATTGTTACACACGTTAAAGGACACACGTTATTATCGAAACGAAATACACGCTACAGTGTGACGGGGTGCTTGTCATGAGTAGCGATCATTGTCGTATTCCCCCAGAGTTCGCTCAAGCTTGACTAGAAAGTGGTACATCATAGGAGCAGATACGTAAGATTTGGTCCATTGTTATCAAAGTGGTTACCCAGCAGTGCCATCACAGTTGATGATGCTGCCCCGAGATAGTACTGCGTAGGGTCTTCTTCCGCAACAGTTTTAGGTCCTGGGCTCTGTGGAATGATGCTTGATTGCCACGCAGAATGCCTGGGTTCGATTCCGGCTGTAACCATGATTTCTGGTATTTGCGTCTATCGATGTTTTGTGCGCGACGAGGTATTTAACACTATCCTATGAATATTTGAAGCTGAACAGGATACAGGCAATGGACTCGCGCCCAATATGTGGATGACAAAATGACGTCTTCCGGTTCGATGCCTAGATCTTCGCTGTTTCAAGGTGTGTGCCGTTCAGTGTAATCGGTAGGAAAACACGTACTTTCTGCGACGCGGTTGTTACCAGTTATCTTGCATCCTCCCCGATTACACTGAACCGCACACAACTTGGAGCAGCGAAGAGCTGAGCATTGTAAGTTCCGTGAAGCGGAAGTGCTGTAGCAGACGACGCGCTGTTTTGCTATCCACCTATACAGACAAAGACCTAGCAATACATACATAGAATTCACGAAACATTTCTCTAAAAACATAGCGACAAATATCCATGGTATGACTCCACCACCGACAATCTAACACATAAAATACCAGTGCTCACAGCGTCCGGCAGACGTCGTCGCGCGGCTAATTAAAGACAGACTCGTACACTCAACGTGCGAGGTAAGACTCTTCTAACTTGACTTGGGCAGCCATTTGGCATCCCTTGACGTGGCCCGGCGAGCCGCAATTGTCAGCGGGGCCCCAGACCAAAGTATTTCGATCTCTCTCCAAAGAGTATTCCAGCCGTTGCCGGTTGATACAGACATTGAAAAATATGTGGCGCATATCCGGCTTGCATGGGCCATGGTAGGCATAGGCGTGCGCAGGTTCCCCTTCAGTGGGGGGGGGGGGGTGGTGAAGGTTCGTCGCAGCACCGCCCCCCTCCCAGTTACGTCAATGTATGGCGCTGACATTGCGCCCCCCCCCGAATCGCAGCGCCCCCTCCCTATCATGTCAATGTGTGGGGCTGATCTTGCGCCCTCCTCTTAGGTGATTAGGGGGGGCGGCCGCCCTCCCTGCCCCCCCCCCCCCCCCCGCCTGTGCGCACGCCTCTGATGGTAGGCGGCTGTGTGCCATATTTGAGTAAGGGGAAAGAGTTGCATGACGTACCCGACAAGCATGCCATGATATTCGATTTATAATCTGTCAATCGCTTTCGCCATATATTAACGCCTGCCTGTGCTAATGTTCGTTAGCACCAAGTTGAGATGACCACGACGCGCCCGAAACACATGCGGCTGATAGATAGATGAATCGGAAGCAGTCAGTGAGTAGTTCTGTGCTGCATTTTCTGGTTTTGAGCCAAACGTTACCAGGTGGATGGACGTGTTTATGTAAGTGTAGTAGTTACGGGCGAATCATTGGGTTACCAGGCCCGTCGACAACACTGGCTTTTAAAGTGTAACTCATGGTCTGACGTAACGTGACAGCTCGTGTTTGAGCACATACGTCACTATTACTGAAACATAGTGAACTTTACGCTGCGATGATGTGAATGTGTGCATCATACTTAACTTTCATTAGCGTATTCCTCCGGGTTCGAGCAACGTTTGCATATAGCGTGCTGAACCATAGAAATACAAATGTAATGCTTATTAGACGGCTATAAAAGTGCAGCCAACAATGGAACCACAATTCACGTTAACTTGACATACCTCTACGTAGGACTACATATGTAGCGTTTATTTTGTAATTAAAGGAGATAGCCAACAACGCAACCACAATCGACGTTATGCCGATATTACGCCTACATAGGATGTTTTTCCAAAGCAGTTTCTATACATTACGTGGCTCCTTGATAGAATGCCTGACTGCCACACAGAATGATTGGGTTCTATTCCAGCTGTGATCCTTATTTTTATTCTTTGCATTCCTCGGGGTCAACGCTGTCGGCATTGGTTTTCCTTGACGCTCTCGCATTTAATTTACCACTGTCTGTGCTCGCCGTTCCTGGGTAGATTATACTGATTATACGCCGTTCCGTGGTACTATATATATATATATATATATATATATATATATATATATATATATATATATATATATATATATATATATAACAGTACGATTAACGTCTCCTATACCTTCCCTGACCTCATTATCTTCTTGTTTTTATTAAGGTTGTGTCAAACAACGAAGTGAGCCTACAAAAATTATGTTGCTTCCTTCAATCATAGCGAGGTTCTCGTTCAGGCAGAGTTGATGCCTTCAGGTGGTACGCGAGGGCTTATTGGTCAGCTGTCCGCTCGTGAAAGTTTCACGCGCTACGTAAAGGCATCTGGCAAAAATAAAGAGTGTTCCACATTCGTCATGACGGCTAAGAACGGCACTGACTAACACTCCCAGGGTTTCCGTGCGTATAAATACCGGATAAGGGGATGACCATCGCTGTAGCTATGTTGGTAAGAGCTCCGGGCGCCTAATTCGAAGGTCGCAGGTTCGGTCCCAGCTGGCGGCTAGTTGCCTTGTTCGTGCATGTTACGTTCTTCACATCTATATCACAGTTGCTACAATACACTTGAAACAGCACAATTAACGTCCCCTATGTCCTCTTCGCTTCATTATGTGCTGGTTTTCATTAAGGTTATGTCAAACAAAGAAGCGAGCCCTCAAAAATTCCATTCCTTCATTCATGATATGAGGTAATCACACATGATGGTTATATTGCATATGTACTAGGTACTCCAAGTACTTGACCCCTCATCGCCTAACAATTTACAGGGTGGTTCAAAGTATGGGTTTTAAAATCCTCGAAAATGAAGGAAGTACGATGCTTGCTCGATGCCTTCACAATTATTTTTCTTCGGCGAAATGCACATTGAGATGAATAGAAATTATTTGCGGTGACAGCGAAAGAAAGTAAGTTGATTACATTTTGATTACAGCAAGAAGGCCGGTGTGGGTAAATGGGAGCGTTGCATACCTTCCTGCAAACAGCCCATTGCCGCTTCAATATCTTGAAAAGCCTGCCGCTGGAAATATTTGCGGAGCGAAGGTATCCGTGCAACTGCTTTGGCGGAGCGGAAACAGTAACGCGGAAGTGCGCAGCTGTCATGCTGTTCGGAGGTGTCCAGAATGAGGGAGCGTAGTTATTTTTAAACAATTATTCTACTTCGCTTCATGGGCATGCGTGCTTTCACGTTAACGAGCGACTATATTCTCGATCTCTGCTGCTTGCGCTCTTCAAATCTTCGGTTTGTTTTCTCCGGGTGAGATTTGTCGAATTTCATGAATCCACATAATAGACCAGAGGCGCATTTTGTAAATCACAAAGCGGTAGTGGGCTCTTCGTGGGAAGGACTCTAACCCCACAAATTTGACCCGAACGCCTAACTCGGATAATTAGGCGGTTGATAATCTAATTTCTCGAATAACTCATTGATTTGAGGCCGCTAGTCTTCTTGAGATGTATGCCACCACAGGAAAAGGACTTGTAAAGCTAGCGAACAAATATCGCATTTGCCTTCCTTTTCGAATCAACCGACACATTTCGTGAAGCGCTATATATTGTGGAGGTGTGTAAAATGCTGCTCCGCAATGCAGTGAAACCAAATGAAATTGATCGGGCTGGGTACTCTCTTGTCACCGCGACGTATAAAACGTTATGCCGTGAACTGTCGTCTCTAAGGGGGATCGTCGTGACAAGCACGTCATGTCTTTCACGATGTAAGCTAAGAAGTTCAACTAGGATCTAGTGACATGGTTGATGACGGCGACACTGCGCATTCCACTACACGCCTTTGCGTATGTGTGCCAACACACTAGCGGCGCGGCGCTTTCTCTCGTGCCGCTCAGCGTTCGAGGAATACCGCTCTTCACTCATTGTTCCATGAAGCGTCAAGGTTTCCATACTGCTAATCGAATTATCGATACGCGATGAAGGGATGTAATATGGCATGCATTTTTACCTAACGTGATGTGATCGGGAATCATCATGCAAAAGGAAATGATAATTCTCTGCGAAGACAAACTGAAGATCATAGGCGTGCGCACAGGAGGGCAGGAGGGGCGGCAGCCCCCCCTAATCACCGTAGAGGGGGGGGGGCAAAATCTGCCCCGTAATGACCCTTCTATAACCTAAGAGGGGGGGGGGGCGCAAAATTCTCTGCTTAGAGGGTGGGGGGCGCTGCGACGACCCTTTGCCCCCCCCCCCTAATGGGGAACTCTGCGCACGCCTATGCTGAAGATCAACTAGACATCTGTTAGACTCGTTTTGAGCTCTCTTGAATATTTAGCTTGTTCCTTGTTCATGGCGTGTTAAAATTTTCGCTCGAAAACCTTTCACACAGTTTCGATTATAATGAAGACTATTCTATCAAGCCTGCACCAGACACCACTGATCCAATCTTGTACATGGAGGTAGTCAGCCTTATCACTATCTTGGTATGACTTGTTGTCCAGTATCATGGAACATTGTTACTTGAGCACACACGGCAACACACGCACGCATTATTCCTTTCCTCTCTGGCACTCTAAAATGCGCTCTCCAGGAAAGTGCAGCTCGCTCTGATATGAGTGAGTCGGAAGTTGCGACTGAAGACGGGGTAATGAGACGATGACTGACGCAGGGGTGAGCCCTTTAAGAAGAAGGTGGAAAATAGCCTCCATAGACGTACGCAAAAAAGAAGGTCAAAGCGGCTCCAAAGGAGGGTCGACACACGGCAGTCAGTCATACCTGGGCCTTCAACAGCCAATAACGTATGCTTTGCGTTGTAACTCTAACGAAAAACAATTGAAAAAAAAATATGACAATGCAAAAGGACGGGAAACAAAGATGCAGACTTTTGTATTATTTCCCAATTCATAGTCCTGTGAATAAGTGATGTCTTATTTTGGAGCTTCGGAGCGCATCGTATCAGAGCAAAGGACAGTGTTCCGGGCAAGCCGTGAAGAAAAACAGGGGCACCATCGATGAAGAAGTCTGAATATTAAAAAATAAACTGTATGAAGTCGATTCGGCTTCACACATCAAAATACCTTATCCGCAGTAAAAAAAAGCGACTGTTTTTGCTAGATTCGCGAGTAGTTTACGAGGAATGAAAACAGTTGTACTCTCAAATGCGTATTCTCTAAAATCGCAAATTGGCGTTTCGCATAATCGCAGCTTTGCACTACGTTTTGGCCGGAGAGAGTGACACCCACAGGGTTCGCCTCTGTATGGAAAGGCCACGCCGCAGCATTCGAGCACTGGTTTCTCGCCGCCACCGAGAGATGGCGTGACCACGCCGCGCACCCGTCGAAAGTGCCAGCGGCACTAGAAACAGGAGTCTGGTAGGCGTCACAGAGCTAAAATGACTGACGAAGATCGGGCGAACGACGCTAAGCGCAAACCCACTGCCCGAGAGCATCCTCAGTATCGCGAAACCGAAGTTGCCCGTCGGCGAGTTGGTTCAAACACAGACGAGCCTTCATAGTAGGCCGGCAAAATATGCACGGTACTTAGCGAGGGATATGTTTGGGTACCCATGCAGCTTGTGTGACCGTCTGTGGTTCGCCGGTCACCTTTTCGAGCATCTCCTGCCAGCGTTACCAGCTGCAGCTTTTCTATGGGGCGACGAAGATCTGGCAGTGTGTGTCATGGGACTGCCCCGAGCAAGTGCCGGTGTGCGCAATGTGTTCCGACTGGTTCTTTGAAGGGCGTCTCACCAGGCCACATAGCCAAATTGTAGTTGTGAACAAGGACGTTGTCACGCGCCCAATAAAGCATTCTACCACAAGGTTTATTTTTAAATTCGATCACAGCAAGCAGATATAAAACGTATATTGGAGCGGCGCGCAGCCATGATATGAGGCGGCGAACTTCGTACCCTCGCCAGTTGCACTGTCTGACCTTCACACGTCAGACACCTGCTCTGCGATCTGCCTTACAAAAGCCGGAGGATCACGTGACGCACTTTGATCACGACCTCATGCATACGGCACGATGTGGAAATGGAGGAAAAGGAAATCGAGGCTCCTTGGTGCTCTGCCCAGCACCTTTAGAGAGGCACTACAACACTTGACCAAGTAATTATCGAATGGCTCCATTAGAGGAGTTTACTGCCGACTAATCGACTTCCGCACCCACTTTCAGAATCCGTCAAGCACGAGCGGAGTTACAGGGACTTGAGGCATGCTATAAGTGCGTTATCTCTCTTTAGCACCAGCTAGCGCGCTCAAAGCTATGCAAGGGAGGGAATGAGAAGTGGCCAAGAAGCAACGTGTGTTCGTCAGCGTGGGTCATGGCCTTGAGCACTTTTCATTTATTTCTTCGAACGTGTGACTTAACTGAAGTGTGATCGTTCGCGAACGCGCTGCCGTGCCGCGGCATCCTGCGGCGGCTGTGGCAACTACCCAGCTCACGACCCCTAAATCAGCCAATGGCAGTGGACATTTGGTTTATGGCGCGGTCATGTGAGCTGATAACATCATTTGTACAGTGAAGAGCGAGCCACTTGCAGCTGACTTTGAGAACTAATTGTATATTCCAGGCCACGTGCTGCGCTATAATATTTGGCTCAGGATGTTATGAGGAGCATCTAATACACATCGGCAAGGTTTTTCTTACTGTGTTGAAAAAAATTCGGCACATCCAGGCGTTGTGGGAATCGGTTTCATGCGAAGCAGCCGGCGAGTGCTTATAAGGTGTACTTTAGGGCGTTCAGCCAAGCGTTACGAGTGGATCGACATGTTTTTGTAAGTGTAGTAAGTATGGGCACATCGTGAGCTTACCAGCCACGTCGACAACACTGACGGTTAAAAGGTAACTTATGATGCGACGTAACGTCAGCCCTCACGTTTGAGTACATACGTCATATTATCGAAACTAGTGCAGATTATGGTGTAATCAAGTGAATATCACACGTGACATTGTTATTTTATCCCACCGGGGTCGTGCAATGCTTCAATACAGCTTGCTGAATCATAGGAATACCAATGTAACGTTTATTAGACTGCTATGAAACGGAGCCAACACTGGAACCACAGAGGTTAACCCGAACTGATAGCTATACGCGTAGCAGTACATATGCTAGTGTTTATTGTTTTTCTTGTAATAATTAGATAGCCAGCATCACGAACACAAATTGACGTTGCACCGGCATTACCCTACATAGGCTGTTGTTCCAAACAAAATTTGTAGACTTGCGGTGGCTCTGTGGTAGAATACCTGTTTGCCACGCAGAATGCTTGGGTTCGATTCTGCTGGGCTCCTAATTCTCCTTCTTTCCGTTCGTCGTGTCAACGTTGTCGATATCGTTTTGCTTCACGCTCTCTCATTTAAGTTACCAATGTCTGTTCTCGCCGTTCCTAGGTAGATATTACTGTCAATCACCTGTGGCGCCTACCCTGCACCGCGGCCCGTAGTAAACGGGTATGTGCCACACGTGTGGGAGGGAAGGGTTTGACGGACGCACGCGAGATGCTTTTCACGTTATTGATGTCATTATCCGACAGTCATATCGTCAAGTCCTCTTAAGGGCTCAATTCACACCGGCGACTAGCAACGTGCGCAGCGACCATTTTGCGATCTGCGAGTCAAAAAGCGATCCTCAAAGCGACTGATGTTCACACCTGCGTGCAATCCTATATATGTCGTCACATGAATTCATCTCTGCTCGTATATAGCTCGCAATTGCATGCCCCGTAAAATATAGACATACCGTCCTGTTTCCCTGCGCATGTGATTGGCTCAGAGCTTTGCAGCCTGCAGTCGCGCGAAACTGAAAATCGAGCAGCGAGCTGACTGAGCCAAAGGCAGTCGCTTGCGACCACAACAGCCATTTGCAACCGTTTGCGACCAGTCGCTTTTTGCGACCAACTTAGTCGCGCGACCGTTTGGCTAGGTCCGCCGGTGTGAACCAGCCTTTACCCTCCCATGCCAATTTTGGCCTACATCAAGGGTAAGGAGGCTATCATGAGAACGGAACCCAGACGTAGGCGGATTAGATAGATAGATAGGATAGATAGATAGATAGATAGATAGAAAGCGCTCAAAGTGCCAAAGGTTCGCCTAGAAATGCTTGGCATTTAAAAGTGTTGCAGCAACCCTTTAACGACGTAACGAACTTGGCGTTGTACGTAAACCACCCGAACTTGGAGCGCGGGCGCCTGCGAGAAGTGCACACGACATTCAGTTTGCAATTTCACCTTTTTTCCGCGGCGCGTAGCGATGTAACTTTTGGCAGAAATAATTGTGAGCGCGCATTATAAGCAATATAATAATAATAATAATAATAATAATAATAATAATAATAATAATAATATAATAATAATAATAATAATAATAATAATAATAATAATAATAATCAATCAATCAATCATTTATTTAACGTGCCAGGAACAACCGTAAGGTCTTTGTGCTGGCGCACGCAAAAAAAACAATAAAAATAACAATGCAATACAGACAGTTTTCAGATATAAAAGAGCAAAAACACGTAGACAAAGAGAAATGAACAACAAGGGGAGGAGTAAATAAGACAACACGAGAAATATTGACGGGGAATAAAAAAATTAGATTGCATATATACAACAATGTGGAAAGACTCAGAAGGAAGACTTTGTACATTGTGCCACACTATGTCAAAACAGATGCAAAGCTCGGATAAAAACAATGATTGTGGGCTATGAAAAACGTCAAGATCAAGAAAATTAACATTATAGAGACTTTGTATTCTGTGAACGGTAGTGTTGGAAGAAGCAGGCGGGTACATTGAACGGTCTGTTCTCTCTGGTTAACTTACGCGGAAGTCGAAAATCTACACAATTAGAAGACAGGGCAGGATATGGATACCGTGGATTAGCTTGTAAAGAAATAATGAGATCAGAGCGAATTTCAGTCGGCAGTGGAGTGATGGCAGTGATAATAATTCAGCAGTATTTGAACGAGATCCAGAGTCATTTTTAGCAATGCTATGGTTATATATGCTGAGGAATTTTTTCTGGACTCGTTCAATGGTGTTACCCGCTGGATTGAGCATGCCATTCCATATCACAGACGCATACTCAAGTTGCGGCAAGACATATTACCGTGTACAATTTGTGTAGGGCCATGGGAGACCTGAATTCTCGAGATATTCTACAAACACATCCGAGAGAAGTAAGGCCCCGCACAGCAGCACGCTTAAACGTGAGAAGAAAAGTTTAACGCGCTGTCAACAACAACACCAAGATCACTGATTTCATAACCTTCCATAACGGCACAGAATTGACAGAGTATTGAAATGACACGCTAGATGTTTTGCGAGTGATAGACATGAATTTTGTCTTCGAGGTATTCAGAGAAAGGTTATTACGTTGCACCATTCGGAAAAAGAGAGCAAGTCTGACTGCAGCAAGCGACAGTCGTTAACTGAATGAATTTCCTTAAAATCTTGATGTCATCGGCATACAAGAGGAAAGAAGAATTCGAATGGCAAAGAAACATCATTAACGTAAATTAAAAATAGGAGTGGGCCTAATACCGACCCTTGAGGGACCCCACTAGTCACTTTATACAAAGAAGACGTTTGGCCATTTACAGCTACATAATATCAATTGAGCTGATAGCTCTGCAGGAGATTCACAACTGATAAGTCAACATCAAAGTGCGCAAGTTTAACCATAATCAGCGTGTGGCTGACTACGTCAAAAGCCTTGCTCAGGTCACAGTAAATTACGTCAACCTGTCCTCTCTGAGAAATAGGTGTGGAGGTCTGCGTCATGAAACTAGCAAAATTTGTGGTAGTTGAGCGGCAAGCGAGAAAACCATGTTGATTATGAATCAATGAGTTTTTCACACTAAAAGACAATATGTTGTGAAGAGCCAGCTCGAAAATCTTTGATGTGGCACATAGTATAGAAAGCGGGCGATAATTAGAAGCATCTGTTTTAGAGCCCGACTTAAATACTGGAAAAACACAAGCAGTTTTCCACATGCTAGGAAATGTGGAAGTGTCCCGGCAGTTATTAAATATCGTAGTCAGTACTGGGACAAACATACTACCATAAGCTTTTAGTATGGCGTAGGGGATGCCATGTGGCCCACATGATAAGGATGGTTTTAAGCGCTTAATGCCTTCGCAGATAAGATTTTCATCCAGCGACAAAGCACAGGATGAGCTAACCGCCTTGGGCTGTTGTCTAATATCAGTGCTAGAGTCTCAGGCCTTATAAACGGATGAGTAATGCGTGGCAAAACAGTGAGCGAGGGCGTGCACTTCTACCCCATTTGAGTCCAGTAGTCTGAAGGACTCTCCGCTTTTGCTAGACCGTTTACCTACATACTTCCAAAACTCAGCCGGCCTGTCAGAGGCGCTTTTGTCTAAGAATTCTATATACGAACTATGATCCCGTTTATATAGGCGTATAGAGAGAGTTCGAAAGAAGCTGAACTCTTCCTTCCACTCGCTGGATGGAGAACATTTAGATTTCCTGTGTGCGTGATCTTTATGCTTCAGTGCACTGATAAGTTCAGATGAGAACCAGGGGGGATATTTGCGTTGTTTAGGTGTATATTGGGGAATAAAATTACGCATGCCGCTCAGTACAAGCTCCGTGAACCGATCAACCTGCTCATCAACATTTGGATTGTCAGTAACCTGTGACCACTCAACGGTAGACAAGTGATGATAGAGGCCCGTGTAATCACCTCGCTTGAAGGCAAATCTCGGAGATTTGTTTACGTAACTGCTGAAGCTCGTTGTTTCGGCTGATGCGGATAATCTTACCTTAAGTGGTTGGTGGAATTTGTCCGGACGTACAAGAGAGATGTCGGAGCGGGAAACTTCAATGGTTTGATCGTTTGACACACACAGGTCTAAGACGTTGCACTGGAATTGACGACTGAGTTATGTTTCAGTAGGGAATTAGACGCCAGAAAGTCCAAGAGCAGGCTGCATTTTTTCTCTATGAAATGATTGTAATGAGAAAAGGTAAGCGTGCTCCAGTCAATTCCAGGTGTATTGAAATCCCTAAGAACAATAATTCTGTGCCCACTATGAGAAGATACCACAAGTTCAATGGAAGACATGACATAATGAAACGAGGCAGGGGACATTCTTGGCGGTAAATAGAAACATCCAATCAACAGTTTTTCACTGCGCTCAAGGTTGGTTTCTAGCCAAATGGATTCTTCGATAGTTTCTAGGCCTTTCCATCTAACGGATTTCAGTGAACTGTCAATGGCAATCAGCACGACACCGCCTTTCTGTTTGGTTTCACTGAAATCTCGGTCACTGCGGAAGGTGGTGTAGGTCGGGGGAAAAAAGTCACATGAGGGAATTTCAGTGCCTAGCCAGGTTTCAGAAATAGCAATAATAGGGAAAGCAGACGAAAGAACATTAGAGAAAAACTCTCGTGTCTTGGTACGTAGACCACGAGCATTTTGGTAGAATATGTCTACGTTACACGGCACTTTCGATTCCACTCACTTGCTCAGAGGGATGAAGCACGTCATCGCGCAGCTCCCCACGAAATGGCTTGAAGAGGCATCCGAGGGGCCACATCGAAGGGTCATTCAGGCATTGTAGTGTTTCCTTGTCAACTTCGATGTAGAACGAAGAATAGGACTGAAATTTGGTTTGAAGTCGCCGGCAGGAGATGGGAGACAGATCGAATGAAGCAATATGTTTTTTGAAGTCAGCAACAGTGGTGTCCGGGCTCAGCTTCGTAACAAAAGTGGCCTTTGGCCGTTTTGGCCGTTGAGCTACAGATATATTCGATGTTGTCATAGCTCCAATAGAGGCGGGTTTCTTCTGTCTTTCCCCCTCAGTCATCGCTGCATAAGAGGCTGTCGCAGGCATCACACTGCCTCGCTCGGACGTGTCTACGTCAGCTGGCGGCGAATTTGAAGATGAAAGAGTTTTGGAGAGAGGTGGTTCAGAGCAGGCAGGTTGCGCGGAAATCACTGATCGGTCAACGATCACATGCGCTGGGGGGATCACAGGTGCCTTCACTGCCACTCCGGCCGTGCGGCGCGTCAGCTCCTCACGCAGGAAGCGGACCTCTGCACGAAGGGAGGCGACCACACGGGCTTGTTGTTCAACACCGCGGGAATGATCCTTACGGAGGCGCTCGTTTTCTTCGCGTAGTCGGGATACTATAATAATAATAATAATAATAATAATAATAATAATAATAATAATAATAATAATAATAATAATAATAATAATAATAATAATAATAATAATAATAATAATATATTTCTGCCTCAAGAAAATAAACTGACAAAGGAGCTGCAGAAAAAGCTGTATTAGCTTGACCGAGCGACAGCCCCTAAATACGAGGCAACAGCGAAAGGCATTTGAAAGCAAAAACCGTCTCATACAAAGAACTTCATGTTACAAAAAAAACAAGCAGAAAAAACACTGCATATGAAAGGAGACAAGAAATGAACAGACAGAGTGTTATCTACACTTTCTACACACAGCATCAATTGCTTCCTCAAAATAAAAATAATAATTGTAGTAAAAATAATAACACATTCTGAAGACCATCATGTATTTAATAAGAGCAGAAATAAAAATACAGATACAGAGGAAGGAGAGACATCCTATTTGAATTTTCCGAAACCTAAAATATATATGGGGGTACGTCTTTATACATAAAACGACATTTTTTATGGGCGCAGGTGAACAGGTCAATGTTCGCAGATGTCTACGCGTTTACAAGGGAGGAAAGTATATGTTAGAGGCGCTCTTTCGCTGTATTTATGCGTGCTATTGGCACTAACCAGCTTTCGGGTTGCCTAAAGGGGTAACTCGTTTTCCTTACTTTCAAATGGGCGATGTCTGATGTAATTTAATTACATTTTGTTTCTATTTTAAAACGAACGCTCAGCCTGTATTGATATAAATGGAAGATTTTGATTAAACCAGTCTTAAGAAATAGCTCTCTGCTGGGTGTCCAACAGTTCTCATTAAAGACATGGCGAAGAAACTTCTTTTCCAAAATATATCTTTTATTCAGACAGGACGATGATGCAGTGCCCCACACAAGCTGACAGTAATTATTGTAAGAATAAAATAAAGAGTAATAAATAAGCAGTTTAACATACTTAGGAAGAATGTATCTAATGGAACCGATTGCGCTAGTAATTCTGGCTAATTGTTTAATAAGGTGGTTCACATGGACTGCCCACGACATATTTGATAAAAAGATAATACCGAAACATTGAACTGATCAATTATTGCTATTTCTTTGGAGTTATATATAATGACCGAATTGGTGGCGAAACGCTTGGGCTTCAGATTCCAATACGGGAGGTACCGGGTTCGATCCCCAGGGCCGGCCGCCCACCCAGCGGTTTTAAATGGGTACAACCGGGCTTCGTAGTGGTGTTACAGTGCCACTGTGGTGCGGAGCTTAAGACGCTTGGAGGATCCCCAACCCGCTGCACGGGCTCAAGGGAGTTATATATAATGCTATCATGCGAAGGGACCAGTGTGTTTTTCGGCCTGAAGATTACCGCCTTTGTGCTTTTTTTTAATTTACACGCATATAATTATATTTTGACCATTTTTCTAGGGTGGTCATCGTCGTATTGCGGGATTGTATTAGTTCATGAATGTTGCTTCCTGAGAAAAAAAAATACTCGTATCATCTGCATATATTATTTATCTTGCATTTGGGTTGATGTTTACGATAACGTTTTGGTAGATGTTGAAAAATAGTGGCCCTAATATGCTTCCCTGTGGGACACCACAAAAATTAGTTTTACTTCTGTGTGCATGTTAGCTATATTGACCATTTGTTTCCTATTGGATAAATAAGATTTTATTAATTTTGCAGCTTGCCCTTGAATTCCGTAATACCATAGCTTCTCTAGAATTAATTCATGATTTATAAGGTCAAACGCCTTGCAGAAATCAATTATTATTCCTATTACAAGAGCTCTGTTCTCAAATTGGAAGAGTATATATTATTTTAGATGCGAAGCATCTCATAGCGGAGTTCAAATCGGTGGTGATGGTGGTGTGCGGCGTGACCACCGTTACTGCGCATGTGCATAACCTCACCGCTGCTCCTCTCATCTTTCCCCCTCTCCGCTCACCCTCTCCACCTCCCCTCCTCTCTCCACTTTCCTTCTTCCCTCCCCCTCTTCCCTCCCCCTCTGTACTCTTCCTCTGAAACGCGGGCTAGACATGCCGAAATTCTCTCCCGCGCCACGCCGCAATGAGCGCCAGCGCAAGCGAGTCCCCTCCCCCTCTCTCTACTCTCCTACGCTGCCCCCCCCTCTCGCACGCCTGTCGACCGCGTTCCCCGCTGGCCCTGTGAGAATTAACGGCCAGGCTAGAGGGTATACAAGACGCGCGTAGCGTTCCTCTTCGCTTTCCACGACGCGAGTTCGGTAGCATGCCCAACGAACGCCAACGGAACGCGATCGTGCAAATGCTCCGGCTTCGCATCGCCTCATGGTCCCCTTTAGCGGGAGATGGTGTAAATTTTAGTTTTAAAAGCGCTAGTTCACTTGATTTGTTTTTCGGAATTCATATTGACACGACGTGAGCAAGATGTATTTCCCTATAAATTTGGTGAACTTACAGTGCATAATTTTTTCGAGAGCTTTGGATAAGACAGGGAGTACGGACACAGGTCTACTTTTGCCCATGTCATTTTATCACGTTTTTAAATAAAACAGTTACTTTTGCCATATGCATTCTTTTTGGAAATACTGATGTAGCTAAAGAAAGGCTTGAAAATATTTGTGATGGTTGGCGCTATACTATCTGCAACATATTTTGCAGGTTTTATCTGAATGTCATCAACATCTCGGCATCTGCTATTTTTAGGCCCAGCATAGTGGATAGAACTTCATCCGTTGCTACAGGATTTAAAAATATTGTGTTATTATTGTTGAAGTTTATGTTTTCATACGTTCCCGGCAAAGATTCGTCAATTTTAATTTGTCATCTCAAACTGACCGGGCCTTGTGAGGGCCCTTTAAGAGAGTTGTGCCCCGGTTCGCCACCACCAATGGCTACGTGTAACCCCAGCACCCCCTCCCCCACGCCCCCGTACCGTAGCGCCTCTCAAAAATGAATGTAGTCGCGTAAATCCTGGCGGCGTCACGTGTTCCTTTCGTGTACATAAGTCGCTTGACCCACGGCAGCGACCAGCATGATATTAAGGGGCCAGTGATGACGTTGATAGTGAAATATCAAGAGACAACATTTTCAGCATATTTGAACTGAACAACAGCTCGCTGACCTTTCATCTTCAGAAGTCGTGGGGACTTGGATTTCTGTCTGTATATTTCTACCTATCGTGCACCGTAACATGTTGTTGACACGAATCACTTTATTTATGTGTATTAGGTGTTTGACGGAGAAGGCGCTCAAGCAGCCACCAAATTCGAAGTGAAGGAGTTATGCTATATTGAACCAATAGAAACATTCCAGTTTCACTAAGGAAGACGTAGCTTTCCAGCTGAGGCGCCTAAAAAACTTAACAATGCTAGAAGTGGTGGTTTCTCCGATCTGTATTGTATCCTTGCACATAGAGCTCGGCGAAGTTCAACACCACAGAACAGGACTCCAGGCCTACACGTGAGGCTGACTGCAGAAAAGCAGCGCGAAAAGACAATACTTGAATTTGAGCGCTGCTTTCGCACAATTAACTACAGGCCACCTAGCACAAAACGAAGTTGTGCTTGACGTGACGACTTAAATCTAGTGTCCGCTGCTCCGTCAAAAGTATCTGAGATGCGACTTTTACTTGGTTTCATAGTCGTGAAAAATTAGAAAAGCTACAGTTCTGAATTGACGGAGTATGGACATGTGCCGGTGACGCTTAACCATCAGACCAACATATCGAACAGCTGGTGATGTTCCAGCACGTAGAAGTTGAACGTACAGAGAAGAGAACCAAGACCACATCTTCATTAAAATGACTAACGGACTCCAACAAGAGAGAAGTTTCACAGGATGCGGGGAATTTTTCGCGAAAAAAGTGTATTTATTAGGTAGTTTAAAGTAATATGGCTGTCGCAGAGAAGTAAGATATATGCACTTGCACTCAACGTGAAACCTGTAGGAACTGCCTGCCCTTCGGGAGCGCGCGCTCGCGTTTGAAACGAGCAGCCTAGTCGGCGTCCATGGCTGGAAAGGAAGTCATCATTTGCGATACAGTGTTGTCCTCTGCCCTCCTCCTCACTCTCACTTACAGTTTTTGGCCCCTGCTATACCATACTATACAATGCTGTACTATGCTTTACCCTTCCCTCCTGCTTTCTTCCTTCCTTACCCTCACGTCTCTGCTCCTCACCCTCACTTGGTTTTTCCACTCTCCTGGTATACTGATCATTGCTATAGCGCGAGCTGCGGACCAGGACACGGAGACAGGCGAAGACGAGAGCAAACTTCGAACTCAGTTTATTGTGCAGAAACAAAAATGTAAAGGCCAAGACTACAAAAAAAAAACAACAACAACAACGCCTGAGAAATGATGAGCAATGAAAGAAAGGTTGAGCAAGCGTACAACGTAAATCAACAGAAAAAAAAACAAGCCAAAAAGCGAGGGAGAAACAAAAGAAAACAGTGTTACTTAGTGCGCACCTCGATGCTTCCTAGAAAGCTTAGTTTCTTCTCAGAGAAGGCTACAGATGGCTTGCTCACACATGAGTCACGGTCACGTGCCATCTGCGCAGCGTAGACGATAGTTCATATGCGATCATCGGTGTGCTTGAATAGTCTCTTGCGTCCTTGAAAATATATATACAGTGCTGTGCAAGTACGAAGTACAATGCTGTGCAAGAAATCCGTCTTTTCCATTTTAAACGTTATTTACATGTTTGCTTACTCGATCAATAAGACACGTTCCAGCCTGTCCGACTTAGCATGCAGATGCGAACTCTCTACACAATTCCACGCGCGCATTGCGCATACCTCGTCCTGTGCCTCACGCTACATGCGGCATATGACTCTTGCTAGAGGGGGCTCGTAGACTTCGCGAGATGAGGTGCGCGCAATGCACGCGTGAAGTTGTGAATAGGGTTCTCCTCTCCTGTGGTGCATGCTACGTCGGACGGAATGACCGAATAAGGATAAACGCTGATAATGCTAAAAATGGAGAAGACCGATTTCATGCTCAACATTTTACTTCGTGTAAATGTACACCTGGTTTCGAGGACACAGGAATGGTCGCACACGAATTATCGTCGAGGCTGCGCTGATGGCAAGTGAGCATGACTCGTGCGTGAGTAAGCCATCTGCCGCCATCTCTGAGAAGGAACTAAGCTTTCTAGGAAGCATCGGCGTGAACACTAAGCGACAGATTTTGCCTTTGTTTTTGGCCCTTGCCTTAAGGTTTGTTTTTCTGTTATTTTACTTTTCTGGCTTGCTGAACCTTTTTGCACTGATATTTATAATTACGATACGGCGCTGCTAAGTCAGACAAAAACACGAAGGAGCACACGAAACACACGCACCGAACACCCAAGTGAACTTTTATTCCCATTCGCGGAACATAAGTATAACATCACGTGGCTACGCACAAATAACATGAAACAAAAAAAAAAACGTTGCCTAATTAGGTACAAGATTTCTGTGTGCTGCAAAGCGATAGATGGGAAGCTGATGCGCGACTCATTTTGATTATGTACTATATGGCAAGCCTCGATTAACTCTACTTTCTGCTACTTTCCGCCCCTGCGCTTGGCGAGCGCCGATAGCTGGGGCGGAGAAGTAGTAGACGACGCGAGGCAGGACTCACCCGTAATTCTACGCGCATGCTCCGCATTTACAAATCTCGCAAGCTGTTAGGGCTCCGCGGAACGTCAGCCGCACACTCGCGCGTTCCTTCTAAGAGTGGACCATACTGTACATCAACCTAAATATAACGCAATTGCGCAGGTTGAGGGCTCCTTTACCAGAGGCACGTTTTGTGGGCATTACTATTCCAAATGACGAAATAATACTTTATCATATCCTTATTATCAGTCACTATTTTAAATACGGTGTGGTGAACACATGTGACATCATGGTGACTTGAAGTTCCTGTAAGAAGCTCTTTCGTGAGCAGAAATGTCGCTTTGCTGTGTACTTTTGAAATGATCCAAAAGCTTTTTAATACCAGATCCTATAAGTCATTCATATAACGTACCAGCTGCAGAATAGCGTGAAAAAATTCCAGCTCCCTATGACGGGACATTGTTTATAAATGAGACTGCAAAGGTCCCAAGAAAGGTCAGTAATGACGTTAATTTGAGTACAGCAATAAACAAAAAAATGCTTAGTATTCAGTTTGGTTTAGGATGTCAGCAGCTCCATTTTATGCGAAATAAAAAGGTGCAGTTTGTTCCCGACTTCTCCGGGGACCGTATTTTGTATGACAATTTTTGCAACCTACGGAGCCACCTACAGACAACATACAGGTTGGTATTGAATCAGTACGTGGATCATGTTGATGGACAAGATTGCATGCCAACGTCAACTGTGTTTCGGGGTAGTCACAAGTAGGAATTTTACGCGTGATCAGTCGTACATAATCTTATCTAGTGCTTATGGAAACGGTCTCCAACGACGCCTCGAATGCAAGGTTAAGAAACCATTTTATTTGTTTGCAAAATACCTTCACCACCATAAAGGCTTTACGAGGTTACGAGCCAAGCAAGAGGAATTCGGCGCAGCAGTGCTATATCGTCATCATGTTCAGAAGTAGTTGCGGTACTTCGGAACGCTGGTCGGTCTACTTCCGACAAAACAGCAAAACAAAAAATACCCGTATCCAGGTTCACAAAAAAAAAAACTTGTTTTCACAATGTATGTCCATAAACGTCGTTTGAACGCATCACCCCCCCCCCCCCCCCCCCAAAGAAATAGCGCTACTGTTGCAATGCTATGCCAAATAACGCGGAAGTTGAGGGAAAGATAGAGGCCTGAACACAATAATAATTCTTGAATAGGATGTGTCGCTAGAACCAGCATTTCGACTAGGGGCGCTGCCTTCTTCAAGGCAACTGCTTTCCTTAGCTGTGTCTGTACGTTTTGTTCACTTCCTACAACCACAAAGTGGGGGAGGATAAGTCAGAAAGTGCGCAAGCCAGGAAGGGTGGAAAAGACGAGAGAGGGACATTGAGATGCGCTGGAGTGCTATTCTGGCTCTTTCACAATGTTAAAGCACATGCGCCTTTCCCCTAGCGGAAAGCCGTGAAACGCCCCTTCATCTCGGAAGCTTTGGTTCTGGCAATACCGGCTGTCCTGGCCCCTGCCAAAACCCTGCCAAAATAGCAGAGGGCTGCACAGGAAAATCGGACAGGCGGATTGGGTGACTATGGTGGAACCGCATCAATTAGATAAAGAAATACATGAGAGGGAGGCGGTACGTGCCTTGTGCAGGCGTTTTGTTCGTGTTCAAACATGAGCGGGGGGGGGGGGGGGCACTATGCATATTTGTAAATGAGCTGGCGATTTGGAAAAGGCGAAACACTCCAGTCTATCTCTCATGGCTTGTTAGCATGGGGATTTCGCAGTCAAAGCGGATCAAATTGCTTAGAAAAAAGGATTATGTCTCCGGTTTTGTCGTTCTATGCCTACCATACCAGGTAGAATCAATAGTCCATTTGAAGCGGTTATACCTATTGGCGGGAGTGCACTGAACTTGTGAAAAAGAAAATACTATATATTTTTCGTCTCTTAAAACCGTTAATTTGACTGACACTTTGAGCTCGCCATAATTGCGACTTGCCAAATTATAATGTTGTGTGACTGCTTTCGCTAATTATTCATCGCGTGCACGCGAGAAGCCTTCAATCGAATGGTAACGGGTTATCATGTTTCGCCCATGTACTGCTTATGAGAAGTCAACATTCCAGCACGTAAATAGCGCTCCTCCACAGGTAAAGCTAGATTTCTCATGATGGACGAAAATGCTTCAGAAGCTTTTAAAGGGGTCGTGAAACGTTTTCCGAAAATTTTCAACTACGTGTATATTCGGAATCCTGGCCGTCCATTCTATACTACACCTCGACTCGTTTGATCGTCCGGGTTCATTTAATAACTGTAAAAGCACAATTACGATTCCCTCCTCACGTTCCCCTCAACTATACAGCTGACGTCACTTTAAGTCAGCCAATGAAAAGTCTCTGTCTTCGACAAAACATGGCGACGCAGCGGTGTTTGCTGAGCCATACTTGGCCGAGGTTCTTAGCATCATACTGTAGCATCATACGCAATAATGTCGTCACCATAACACCTTTATGATTTTAAGACGCGCACGGTTGGCATAACGAGGACTAAGGCACCCAAAACACGCCCGTAAAACACAACTTAACGCAACCAGAAAGAGGAAACTGGGACGCTGCACCAAGCGAGCGAAGGCATGAATACACACGCGACGGAGCCCGGATGTACTTGAAAGTGGAAACAAGCAGACCACTTGCTGTATGTGCAGTGTGCACAGTATATAACTCAGAGCGCAAAAGTTGCTCTGTTATTTCTTTCTTTTCTAGGTTTCTATAAATCTATTATTTTAGAGCAAATCAAAGCTAACGCAGTGTTTATAGCTTCCCTTACCGTGACGTCACGATAAAGGAAGTTAGTGCCTAAGGCGGCCGGTAGTTCCGCACAGTCGTTTGGGAGCTCAATTAAACAGATTTCAAACGGGCGTCATTAATTAGAGACAAAATATTGCGCCGAAATATTTCAGAATCGGCATATCTAATCCTTGTTGAAGCAGGAAAAACTGCAACCGGGCAGCTCCATTTTCTTTTCACGACCCCTTTAACTATACCTTCATTTTCAAAGTATTCGGAGGCCTTGCATTTACTACGAGAACAATCGCCTGTGACGGAGGTATAGTGAGGGACTACTTTTGCTTGAATGAACATTTATTTATTTTTTATATTACGTCAATACGTGACCATTGATACTTCGGAAAACTCTTTTCTAAATCACTCGTTGTTCCCAATTATTGTATAATTTTGTCAGAGGATAAAATGTACGTTCGGGAGCGTATTTGAGCATTTGGTTATATGGGCTAGCAGCTCGCGGGGCTGTACTAGCCAGCGAGCTAGTACTAGCCAGCGCCCATTTTTACTAGCCAGCGCTAGCCTGCGCTGTACTAGCCAGCGCCCATTTCAGGTTTAATTGGATCACTTTGTTTTAGGCGTTGCCTATAGCGCGTCGCGCGGATTTTCTTTCGATTAATGTTCTTTTTAGAGTGCTCAAGTGGTGAACGTAGTCAAAAAAGGCCTCGCCTTTCTGACTTATATTCCTTACTTGCATGTCATGGGTGATTACTAGTGTATTCTATGTACTGATGGCTTCCTGTAGAACGACGTTTTTAATTTTACTATTTCAAGAAAAATGTTTTGCTTTTTTCAATAAATATTGTCCTGTCGAGGAAGTGTATTTCACTGGAAGAATTTAGCACTGTAATTTGGTTACAACGATGGAATTGGTTAAAATGGTCAATGAATAGGCTTTGTGCACTTATGTCATGTTCCTCTCTCTCTCTATAGTAGATACAAGGTTTTACGGGAGGTGCTTTCAAAAGCTCGAATTCTCACCATCCCATAAAAAATTCATAGGTTCACCTCAAGGGTGAAATAATAAATGCAATAACAACAAATTTTATTGTTATGCGAAGTAACGCTAACACCTAACTGCTATAGCGCCCCACCTGGCGTAAAAGAAAAACAACAAAAAACAACGTCGTAAGGAAGAACGACCGCTACAGCTAGCGAAGCGGCATTCGTGCAATCGCTTAATTGAAAACCGAGCTGTGAGACCACCACGTACAAATGTGCTAGATGTCTGCAAACACATGTGAACGTAAACGCGCGTGACATCGCTCAGCTGAGGAAAATACCGACAATATACTGAGGGGATACCATCAAAGATTTATTAAGCTGTTATATACACAGACGTTGTTCGGGAAACCAGCCCCTAGTGGCCCCTAGAGCCCACCAAACCAGCCCCTAGAGCCCACCAGCCTGAACTTCTGCGAGAGATTTTCCTGCTCGCCCGCTGAACCACCCGCCCCCGCCTCTTGATGAGACGACCTTCTCGTTAAGGTAAATAAACTTCACCTTCTTCTCAGCGTCCGCCGCGGAGGGAAGGGCAGCATAGGCTACCGGTGCGTGTAACGTCCATGGATGACGAAAACGACCAAGATCCGAGAGCTCTAGTACCGCTCACGCTCGCCCGCCACTGGGGCTCAGTCCAGCCGTAGCTCACATGAGGTAAAGATGTGTTTCTGCTTAGATGCCTCAGTGTCCTCTCTGAGGGCTCAGGCCACCCGCCGGTCCCAAGCCCACAACTTCAAGGCAACAGCAGGTACTAATCTGGCAATACATAATGCCAATTCTGGATGTTGGGGCTAGTTGGTACATAGCTTTTAAGGTGAAAACATAACCGCTAACAAGGGCAGAACACAAAGGATAGATAGGACAAGCACTGGCGCTGACTAACAACTGCTCTTATTGGCCAAGTAGAGGTTGGGCTTCAGTGCTTCAGCGTCAGTGCTTCAGTGCTTCAGCGTCAGTGCTTGCCCCATGTATGCTTCATGGTCCCTCCTGGTTTGCGCTGAACTTTCGTCTTTAAAATATTGTGGCCATGAAGTCTGAAAAGACGCGAGTCATGCGCAGTTGCTGTGATTCCAGCGCCCGGGAAAGCTACGAAGCCTTTGAAATTCGTTCCATTGGACATTCATATGTAAGCGTACCATCGATCACAAAAACTGGGAAAGGGAATAATTATCTCCACAGTTGAGAATTGCATAGAAGTAAATTGGTTCAAACGCAAACGTCGGGCCATCATTTTCTCCCTGATTTTTTGTTCCCCTATCGGAGGAAGCATATGTACTTGTAGCAACAAAATAATTGTCCACGTTGTTAATCATTTTTCGGTTTGAACATCAAAACCACCATATCATTACGAGAGACGCCGTAGGGGGGGTGGGGGGGGGGGGGGGGGCTCCGGAAATTTCTACCATCTGGGATTCTTTAATGTCCACTTAAATCTAAGTACACGGGTCGCGACCATTTGGACCTCCTTTTGAAAATACGGCCGCATGGCTAGCATTTTTTCCCGCAACCTTCAGATCAGCAGTCGAACACTACAAACACCAAACCACCGCGCGGGTACTTATGCCTCTAGTCAGCGCAAGGTCCAGTCTGTCTTTCTCATCCCGTGTGTCTGCGCTGTTTCTTCATGTGACGCCTTACCAACAAGCTGAAGTTGAAACCTTTTTATACTCACACAATATTATCGTCACTTCGCTGCAACATCGATAAAAGAGGCCCTTGTCTTAAAGACAGTTTCTGAAAACACCATAATCTTATTTTCGTGCCTGTGGGCAGCCGCTTAGTCACGTTTCCAACTGAAAGCACGCCCCTGTGTTTGTGGACCCGGCAAGCAGAAAAAGGTTTGCCCGAGTGGGCCATTTGTAAACCTACTAGACACTGAGTATCAGTGCTCTTTCAGTTCAAAGGTGGTTTTCAGCATCTGCGCATTGATTTGTTGACGTGTTTTCCTCCCCCTATTGCTTCAGCTTTCGACACAGTTGTACATATGTTCACACCATTTGAGCAATGTGCTCGGTTTTAGAGTACGCTCTGTTTTTACCATCATTTTCGTCATGATTTGATATTTACATATAGCAGTAACACATTAATGTAATTATAGTTGATTTTCAATGGAATCCCACAAATTCATTTAGGCCGGTGGAATAATGATAGTTGTTTTCACCTCTGTACTTTTCACCAATGTGACGTATATGTTGTTAAACGATTGCTATTTTTTTACTATTTCAATAATAAAGCTATTATTACAGGAGGATTTTTTTGCATTAGGTAAGTACCGCGCTGAAAATTAGCCTGGTCTCATCCTCTGCTATTGCGATATGATGATGCATCGCGGTGTTGCGGCAGCGGCTGTGGTGGCCTAGTTGTGTTGCTGTGCTGCTGACCTGGAAGATGCGGGTGCCATGCCAGCAGCCTTGACGGTCACTTTTCGAATGCGGCGAGATGCCACGGCCCGTGCACTGGGCGATTATTGTGCTTGTTAAACAACCTTAAGTGGTTAAAATTTTCCGATGCCATGAATTCTAGCGTCCCTCAATACCTGGGTCACTTTGGGGCGCTAAGCACAATAAACAAGCCAGCGCTCTAGTGTGTCAAAAGCCTTGTGTGTCGAAAGCAATACATGTTTATGAGCCACGCCGCAGAAGGGGCTCCGACAGATTTTGACCCCTTTGAGTTTTAAGCGTCATCGAAGATCTAACTACACTGGCGTTTTTCGCAATCACCGCTATAGAAATATGGCTGCCGTGGCCGCAAATAGAGCCCGAGTCATGGGCCTCAATCGCCCAGTACATTAGGCGATAAGCTAATTATAATATCTGCTGTTTTACGTGCAGAACTCGGGATATTATTATGAGGCCCGCCGTAGTAGATGGCTACAGAAGTTTTGGCCATCTGGTGTTCTTTCAACACGCAGTGATAACGCAAAATAAGCGGGCCTACAACATTTCGCATCCGTCGAAATGTGACCGCCGTGGCATTGATCGAGCGCTCGACTTTAGGGTCAGCAGCCGAGCACCAGAACCACTGTACCACCGATGCCGACAGCTCCTAAACTGCGACGGCTGGTGCAATCAGGTGCGATGAGCCGTACAAAGCCAAGACGTGGGTAATTAATGCGTAAAGTTTCATGTGTCACTTTCTTCTTGGCGTGTTTTGCTGACGAAGACTAGCCGATTTCTGACCACTTCCGTATGCACGGGAACATCTTATACAAATCTCCACATGACCTGTAAGCTTGGCTAGTAGGTTGCGCCTCAGTTTGTCTGCCCGCGCGTTAACATTTGAAATGTAAGCAGCACATAAGTTTACTTCATTTCTTTGCACCGTATCGGCATCCCTCAATATTAGATTTCTAACCAAGGAAACCAAGGCAAGTTGATCGAAAAAGAAAAAAACCAATTGATTCACACTGGTATCTTCTTAGTGCGAAGAATATATTGTAAATACATCCTCAATATTTAGAAAAAGGTATTGACGTTTGAAAGTGTTGCCGTTGAATATGTCAAGGAAAATATTCCGCGTGATGCTAAGCGCAGCTCTATGTGGTCTTTTTTTCAGGCTGCCAAGCCCAATTGAAGGCAATGAATTTGATTCACAAATATTCGACAATTCTTGCCGTGTGGATTGCGACCTGTTATTGTCAATGTAAGTAATATGCATCGATTGAAAATATACACACTTGCGCAGGAAAGCCGAATTAAATATATAGCTATAATAACAGGATGAAATGACATCTGCCAGTAAGAATAGTCCCTTTAAGAGCAATGTAAATTGTAGTGAACGTTACCTCTATGGAAGTGGTCCCTACTCGATGCAAATTCATATGCTGCTCTCGCAGCATGGCCCATCGTATTAGCCGCAGCTGGTCTTCAAGCGTTGCCTTACCGCAGCTGATGTTCCAGAATGACATAGGGATCGTGTTGAGCTAATAGTGAGGGAGGCCAGGCTCGTGTTCATGGCTGAACCTGCATGCTCCCACTATGTGTTGCCGCAAAGCCACTTCGCAGTGACCTGCGAAGTGGCTTTGCGGGGGCTCCATTATTGTCAGAACACGTGTCACGTTCTTCCGTGACTCCACTGGTGGCATTTCCTATCTGTTGCTCTTCGAAGTTGGAGGGAATGGGGCTCGGGCCAAGGAAACTCCCCAGAGGGTCGGCATTTGCGGTTGTCGGCGATGACAGCTCTTTACCTTCCCCGTCTTGCGGTGTTGGTGGCTGCCCCTCCGACTGGTGTCTCAGCTGATCTTCATGACGCTCACATAGTTCGCCGTCCTCTACTTTGCCCTGCTTAGGCGGGAGCCCCAGGCACTCTGTATCAATGCGGGTCTCCACCTGGTGCCTGCCCAATATTTCTCTCACCATACGGCTTCTCCGCCCGAGTGTCTGTGGGGAAGTGCAACTCTGGTAGAAAAAGCTCGTGACACAGTAAAAGGTTGTGACACAGTCTGGTGTCTTTCCGTTTCGGAGTGGGGTGCGCCGATAGTGCAGTAACCAGTGGGCCAGGCGCCTTTCTTTTTTTTAATTCGAGGAATTCGTGCGATGACACCACTGCAGTGTCCAGATGGTACGAGAGCAGCACGTACTCTCATTCGTCTTTGAACATTGACTTAACTGTCTTGTCATCGTGTGGCATTTGCACGAGAAGACGGTTCAAAGCGTCGGCCACATCGCGTCCTTTCCCGGTTTGTACTGGATGGAGTACTTGTAACCACCAAGTAAAAGAGCCCAAAGCTGTATCATTGCTGTTGCCCAAGCTGGTATCGGCTTATCGGGACCAAAAAGGCGCATCAGCATCTTATGATCCGTGAACAATGTAAATTTACTTCCTAGCAAATACTCGCGAGACTTCGTCACGCCAGATACCACCGGTAAGGCTTCGCGCTCAATCTGGGCATAATTTCGCGAGAAGGTGCGAGATCGAAACCCTTTGCTTGGTTTACGCTGTTTACTCTGTGATGCCTGATGTCGCATGAGCATGCGCCCGTTTTCAGTATGCGTGGCTTTGTTGAGTCATGGTGGGTCAAAAATTGCACCTCTTATCGACCGCTTCACTGCCTCGAATGCGTCCCATTGCTCAGATTGTCATTGCCAAGGCTTGTTTTCTTAAGAACTGTTAAGTGGTGTAAGTACTGTAGCCAAGTTGCACAAGAATGCGCTGTAATACCTAATTAGGCCTAGCTGTGCGCGCAGCTCCGTCACACCCGCAGGTCGAGCTATTCGTAAGAGAGCGCTGATGTTTTCAGTGTTTGGCATCGGGCCACTTGCGCTAATGCCATGACGAAAGACTTCCACCTACGCCTGACGAATTCTGTATTTTAGCGGGTGAAGCTTAACACCGGCTTCCATGGACAGCTGGAACACCTTGAGCAACATGATACAATTTCCTCTTTTTTTCTGCGACGGCCACATCGTCCAAGTATACTTGTACACCTCGTAGACTCTGCAGTATCGCTTATATTCGCTTCTGAAAAACCGCCGGTGCTGACGCAACCCCAAATGGTAACTGGTTAAGCAATGCAGTCCTTCTGGCGTATTTTCCACGAATAGATTCTTTGTCGCGTCATCTATTGGTAGCTCGTTGCATGCATTCTTCAAGTCTATTTTACAGAACAGTTTCCCTCCACTGAGCTTCTCAAATATGTCCCTTATCTTTGGCAGCGGTTATTGCTCGGTGTAGCATGCTGTGTTGACTGTAGTTCTAAAATTGCCACACAAGCGGATGAAGCCGTCGTTCTTTACGACGGAAACGATTGGCGCCGCCAACTCGGCGCTGGCGACCTGTCTTAATATGCCAGTGTCAACCAACTTTGCCATTTTTTCATTTACAACCTCTCGTAGCGTGTATAGACAGAACGGGCCTTGCAGAATCGCGGTGTGGTTCCCTCGCGAACTGTAAACGAACGGGGATAACCTTTGATTAGTTCTACCCCTGGCGAAGACAGATCGGCATGTTTGTCCTTCCGCGTAGCAGCAATGAAAATTTTGTCAGTAGTTTGTAGCTTACCATTGTCGACGTTTACGTTGAGCACTGGGCCGCCGGTCAGCTAGAATGCTTGAATTATGTCGCGCCCACACAGATGTGTGTCTGAGCAGCCGAGTACCGCTAGTGCCGCGTTGATCGTTTTTCCAGCGTAGGTGACCGGGACTGCAGCTGTCCTTCCGCTGGTAGTCGCCCGAGGAAGCAGCTCGATTGAAACGAGGACTTGTGAAGCACGGGCCAATGGCGACGGTGCTAGGTGTACAGCCGCGGCTACGTCTCTGTATGGAGCGCGAGCAGCCGGCTGCGCTCTGCGGGGCGACACCTTGCGGCAGTTGCGGGTTCTGACGTGGTGTGCGTAGAAGCAAGCGCGGCCTTACATACATGCAGACCTGCTTTGCACGAGTGGCAACGTTGAAAAGTGCGCTTGTTTAACCGAAGATGCACGCTCCCTCAGGACCCTTTCGGCAACTTGATTCCAAAAGATGACGCGTTGCGAATGATAACACGCGCCTGACACAATCGCAACGTGTTATTGAGGCTTGTTTTATCAGTCGCAACGCAACTCCTTCTGGAATGAAGTGCTGACAGCGCCCTGAGGGAGCGTGTATCTTCGGTTAGATAAGCGCACTTTTCAACGTTGACACTCGTGCAAAGCAGGTCTACATGTCTATAAGGCCGCGCATGCTCCTATACACACCACGTCAGAGCCCGCAACTGCCGCAAGGTGTCGCCCCGCAGAGCGGGGCCGACTGCTCGCGCGTTATACACAGACGTGGCCGCGGCTGTACGTTGGCCATGGCACTATTCACAATGGTGATCTTGTGTCTACTTGCATCTTCACGGGCACCCCTTTCTACTGCAACGTTCACCATAATGGCCCAACCAATCCAGTCGACAACTCACGGAGCTGTAGCAGGAACTGTCCCTAGTCCTGGCTGTCCGGGAATGGTTCCTCATAGTGAGCAACGTTTTCTTGGCGTGGCTTCGATTTGCACATCGAAGCCCCCTCTTCCAACAACAGAAACGCTTAGCGTGGATGAACCTGCATTTAGTGGTCTTGTACGAGTTACTTACGCAGCAAAGGCAACTGGTTCTCGTTGCTGGACTATGCCATGTCTGCGGCCTTCTGGAGAACTGCTGTCGTTCTTGCTTTGTTCGCACTGCGCTGACGCCGTCGCTCATTTGTCCATCTCCCATCTATGGCACGTTGCGTGCCGCCATCTCAGCAGCCAGCGCCGCTTCCTCAGCTTCCTGTAGTGGGAGCGTGGGCCGCTCTTGCAGATTACGACGAAATCCAGGATCCCGCAGACCGCAGAAATGCTGTCGCGCAACATTTTCCAAGCGCCGGGCCAAAGTTGCACCTTTGAGCCGTCATCCATAACTCGACAATGAAATCGCTTGTCGACCCGTCGGCTCGCCGATTCCTTGTGGAAAACATATACAACTCCACTATCTCTTTGCCTTTCGGCGCAAAGTACTTGGCCAATTTTTAAACTGTTGCATCGAATGTCCGATCTTGAGTCTTGTCAGGTGCACAAAGGCCTGTTGGAGGCCTGCCGTCTCGGTACAAAGGGCGCTAACCAGTTAGGCCCGACGCTTCCTCTGATCGACAGTCTCATGGGCTTCGAAGATAGCTTCTAATCGCACCTCATATGCTTCCCAGTTGTCGTCACCTTCGTCGAAAACAAGTGGCCCGCCATGCTGCTCTCAGGCAGCTGTGATTATTGAACTCGTTGCCACTGTAGTAACCGACGGCGAAACAGGAATGAACGCAGGTTTACTGAGTTAGTCGTTTAAGTGAGCAGCTCCGGTGTGACGTCATGTCACTCAGACTTTCACGCATCCGCTCGTGGCACTTGCTGACATGACATACACAGATTACTTCTACCTCTTCGCCTCACATAAATTTTTTTTGCCTTTTAACACTCGATGAGCCGAGGTCAACACACATGTCTGGAACGATGAAGCGTCGCGCTTGGAACTGCACGACCGACATCTGTAGTTCGGAACGGGGCACATCTGAGCATTCATGGCGCCAATGATATGCCTGCCTTGCAGTTTCTGGCCTTGATTATCGCCGCGTCCGCGATAACTGTTAGGCGGCTGCGGCGGTAGCATTTTAGATGGAGGCGAAAATGTTTGAGGCCCGTGTACTTAGATTTAGGTGCATGTTTAGGAACCCCAGGTGGTCGAAATTTCCGTAGCCCTCCACTACAGCGTCTCTCATAATCAAATGGTGGTTTTGGAACGTTAAACCCCTGATATATTATTATTATTATTATTATTATTATTATTATTATTATTATTATTATTATTATTATTAATATTATTATTATTATTATTATTATTATTATTATTATTATTATTATTATTATTATTATTATTATTATTATTATTATTATTATTATTATATAGCTGCTTTGGCCGTCAGAAGCGCTGTCAGCTGTGTAGCGCCGAAAAAAAAAGAGTGGAATCGCCCGTATCGGCCCCGTTTCTACTGTCAACTTATTCTAGGTTCGTGGTATCTAATCATACCGAGAACGGTTCACTTCGTCTGCTCACTTGCTTTTTTATTGTTGTTGCGCTAAAGCGTTCAGAGCGCTTTCGACGACCTGAGCGGTCGTTGCATCCGCGGTGATAAACAAGGATCGAAAATCGCCACATCTGAGCAAGCGCCGCACATGCTCAGATGTGGCGTATTTAGGAGTAAAATTGACGCTCGCGCCGCTTGGAGAATTAATGTGCAGGACCTCTCGTGGAGCACAATAAATTTCAAGGCGTATATGAAATCAATTATTCATATTGTGCACATAACTACTGGGCAACTACCCTCTAGCGGTACATATCTATCGGCTAGTGCAAGGGGTCAGCGCTTTCCTCACTGTGACCGCGACCAGGGTATTGATTAATGAGTGGCCCACACAATCATCTACGGACGTAACTTCGAAATGGTCGAGCGTGACATCAAATTCAATGTCGACATTACCGTTAGGGCATTTGTTCGCCCTTTAAGCTATGTCCTAGTTCTGGTTAGCTTTGTCGGGTCAGCAGTCCTGTCCGAAAATGTTGCTGTAGTTCTTTGATCGTGGTCTCGGTGAGCGACGACACGATAAAATGGATGCGGAAGTGAGATTGGCGACATACAGAGCGATGGTGTTGCCTGCCGGAAAAAAACCGCAATTATAGTTCTACACACTAAGAAACAAACGTAAAAACTCAACTTTCATAAGGCGCTGACAATTCCGAGTGCATGTGCATTATTCGGGAAGCTCCTGAGTCATTTCGGTGATACTCACATGTCCTGTAATGGTGACCTACCTGGACCGTAGTACAGAGGAAGGGCCTCCAGTCTACTGTGCGCCATCCATAGCTTTGATGGCGTGAGCATTCGGTGTGTGACGACAAGTTGTCCTGGTTATAACAGTAGTTATTCAGCACCATTAAAAGCAGTGTCTGGATGTCTCTTTGGGTTTCAGTCTTTTATTTGTATCTCGGTCACGTTCTCTGTGTAAGATTTCTTAAAGCTCGTTATGTTAATGTTTGGGTTCTTAACAGCACAAAGTCATCAATGCGACAAGATATATTTATGCAGGTCCTATCAAATACTGTCAAAACCTACAAGGTGAGCACGAGCTGCTGTGATCAACCACAAGGGGGCTTCCGCAGCTGTATATCTCTTCTATGCAGAATTTCTCACTCAGAAAACGTTTTTTTACATGTCGAGTTGATTTCGTGAAATAATAGATAATACCCAACATGACAGAAATGGGTTTGGTTTTTAACGCTTTTCCTGAGTGAATATATACGAAATCCTTGACGGCAATAGAGCAAAAGCTGCCACAGTGCTACGGTGTTTACTATGCTCGTTAGCTAACTCAAATGTCACAGGTTGTATCGCGGCCGCGACTCTCGCATTTCTTTGCAGGCGAAAACCACGAGGACCGCGCACTGTGGTTTAGGTGCACGTTAAATAACTCTCGGTGGTTGAATTTTCGGAGCAGTTTACTACGGCGGGCGTCATATTCATTATGAGTTTTTCCGCGTAAAACTTGAGATAATAATAGAGCCAAGCCGAAATACATTTTACACCTTAGTGACAGCATGCCGCACGCTCTTATGACAGATGATATTTGCCTTAAGAAGAACTAATAACACTACGCAGGCACAGCAGTGCTGTCGTTTGTTCCTTTTTGTGACGCTGTCCAGTGGCCGGGCCAAGATGCATTACTAACTGAGCCTTCGAAGTCCTTTTAAAAGAGTACGCTGTTAAACGTTGTTTATCACCGTCACCACAATGTTCAGCATACCCTATATATCGTACCAATTCATTAGGAATATGCCACCATGTCCTAGGACACTCCTACATCGGAATCAGCCGTGTTTGCCTTCACGCATTGATCGCTTTCGCCATACAGGCCATACAAGCTACGGCTAGCCAGGTTCCAAAAGCCTGCCTTATTAAAAAATAACATTCAATTTATATAAACTACTTTTGTATGTCCACGCACAATATCAGAATACTAATTAATGCATTGTACTATCCTTACTTTACGCAGCTGATCACTCCAAAGTTCCACTGTTACATTATAACTGGATGGACTACGTGAGGATGGTAACTATTTAGCATGTCAGATTGATGTCTAATTTAAAAATCAATATTACGCTTTCTGTTAACGCATCATTTTTCTATAGCAGTAATTTCTTTTCCTATACTGCCAGGCCTTCTTGACTACACCGCTAGGCACTGCTGTCATAAATTGTTCTCATTATGCCGCCAGAGAAACGTGAACAATATACGAGAAATTGGTAGTTTTAAGTGGAGAGTGTAATCTGTACTGATCAGAAAATATGTAAACGTTTCCTGAGAGTTCACAAGGGTTATGTTACTGAAGGCGACGCAGATGCAGTATTCTGTATTCGCAATACGTGCTAATCGAAATATGCATGGGCAAAAAAAAAATGGAATTTATGCATGCTGGTACGTTTGGCCGAGGTAGGCTAAAAGCCAGTCAGGATATACGTCTACAGATGTTGAAAGAGTTGTAATAAGGCATACAAAAACTTTAATAACCGGTCGGGACTAGCACTTTCGCTACCGCGAGAAAATAGGTTGTTTTGAGCAGTCCAGCATTTTTTCTTGCCCTAAAAAATAAGCGATGCGAAAATGTAGGCTATCAAATTATAGAAGAAGAATTGTTCTTTCGAACAGTATTATTCTTATCAATACATTTATGTCAAATATTATCAAAACTTATCAAAGCATAGAAAAATGTAGAAAGAAGAAAAAAAATTGACAAGAACACCAACGCTACTCTGAACAGGGTAAACAAAAAAAAATCGCAGCATACGTTGGAATACAAAGACCTAATAGTCTAATACTGCAAATATAAGCTCCGTAAGTATGAAAGTTACTTACATACATAAAAGAATATGAGCGCTGATGCCTACCATGCCACCGCGCGAAGTAGTCGGCTGCACATATTTCGCATAAAACATTCTTTTTCTGCTCAACTTTCCTTCCCTCGTACCACTTCCTGTATTCTGCAATTTTGTGAACCTGAGGCGCCTTTCGATGTATACGTTGAATTAGCACTGTACCCCGTTTCCGAATATGCCAAAACCCATAATTTGCATCACAATTTGACCATCTTGTGACTCATGTGCAGCCGAACACCAGAATTACCTTTTTATTTCACGCTTTTCGCGTCCCCGGAGAGGTTCCGACGCGGTTGAGAAAACAGCGCGGATGAATTGTTCATACGTTGCAGCAGATAAGACACGCGTTGAAACTTGCCGTGGGATGCGAGTGTGCTCTTCTCTAGATCAGAGAAACACAAGAAGGCAAGCAACGCCTTGAACCTTTTGCGTGGCTTCATTGATGGTAGATGAAGGGCTGAAAATATGTGTCGTCGACTCCAATAGTAATGGAGGCACGGAATCAGACGATTCCCGTCCACAACAGAAATCTGACGAACTTGCGCATATCCCCCTGAGCGACCTCCATTCATGATGCGTCCCTCTAAGTGTGCGTTGTTGTTTCGAAAATATGAATCCTCGCATACTTATTTTTATCGCTGCAGGCCTCTCTCGCAAATTCTGCGGTAAAAAAAAAAACAACGCGAAGAATCCGCCGCGCGGTACTCCGGAGGGCCAGTAAGGTCCACTCCTCATCGTCTTCGCGGAGACAACTCCGCTATTTCCGCAGCTGACACCGGACAAGAGCAGTGACCTTGCAGATAAGAGCTGTGACCTTTGGTACACAACGGATATGTTTACGTCAATGAGCTACACCAATAAAACATCCCAAGGGGAGAGCGAAACATTACTCACCGGCAGATGCCTGCTGACGTTACGGGACAGTTTGAAGCACTATCGCCGTCTGTACTGAAGTTTGACGAATCTAAGTCGCGTTCCGGGTCTGTGCTACTAACATCATCCAGACATTCCACTCAGATTCGTCGGAGTCCATCGAAATTCGCCGTCTTCGCGGATCATTCGCGAGCGATGTAAAAGTCATAACCGAAACCACGAAGGCTCGCCTCCACGACTTCGAAGAACTTTTAAAAATATCCCCGCTGCGGAAAAAAGAAACTACAAAGCGAAACTGGTGAAGCACTCCAAGGGCGGCGCCAAGGGGGGCCCTCAAATTTCTGCCTCCCCCTCCCCCTTCTTTGCCCACAAGAGCAAACATAGTCAAAACACAAAGCATAGGTTTCCGGCCTCCCCGCATCCTGAAGGAAGTCACTTCTCGTGGGTGCCCTCCCCTCCCCTGTAAAAAAAATCCTAGCGCCTCGCCTGAAAAACTGCCTCTTTTACCCTTTGGATGCAGTAAGCTACTTAGAAGCACTCAGAGAGCGCTAGAAATTGAAATTGAAATCATCGTTACCGTACTAACGATGGGAATAGGCGCGGTCGCGAAAGTCTTAGCTCAGTGATGAACAGCGGGGCCGCACGTTTCTGATTTGCTGATTAACCTTGAGTATGGTGCGCTTGAGGATTGATTTTTTATTGAGGTCTCGTGTGATTCCAGCCAACAGTCAACTTACAAATGAATGGAGGTGGGCCTCTTGAAGATAAACAGTCGCTATGTGCTAGCGCGTCAAATCCATTACACAATCTTCGCTACACCTGTGGACAAGCAGTCGTAGAGTTTTTTTTTTCTTTTTGTAGGTTGCGGCTCGCTTTGGGTGGCATCGGCATGTCATCTTCTTTCTTCAGCTTCCTAAGCTGTCCCGCAAAAGGCGCATTGAACGACCAGCGAAACGGAAGTTCGACATTAAATTTTTGAAATGCCGCATTTTTCCTGTTAGTACGTCGCTAAGACGCATTGCGGCTTATCCTGCCAAGCGCTTTCTTTCCACCGATGCGAAAGACGACCGAGCCGTCACAAGAATTGTTCTGTTTCCACTTTTGTTTGTGGCACGGGTAAAACGTATTCGTACTCTTCAGGTGCATACACGTTCTGGAAGCCTGGGTGTGTAGCCCGATGGTTAAGAAACTCGCTGAGAGCGTAGGTGCCAGGTTTTAGATCCACCGCCATCAAAGGCATCGATTTTGTTTTATTTGTTCATTAAATGCGAAGAATTCCTAACGAGCATTTGGCACTTTGAGCATTTCTATCCACGTATCCACCTATCTATCTATCTATCTATCTATCTATCTATCTATCTATCTATCTATCTATCTATCTATCTATCTATCTATCTATCTATCTATCTATCTATCTATCTATCTATCTATCTATCTATCTATCTATCTATCTATCTATCTATCGATCTATCTATCTATCTATCTATCTATCTATCTATCTATCTATCTATCTATCTATCTATCTATCTATCTATCTATCTATCTAGCCGCCTACGTCTGGGTACTGTCGTGATCGCCTCCTTAACTTGGTGTAGACCAAAATTGGTTGGGAGGGTAAGAGGATTTGACGAATATGACCGCCGGGTCATGATATAAATAACGTGAAAATCCTGTCGCGTACGTCGTCAAACCCTTTCCTCCAGAAACGTGAGGCACGCACCGTTCACCATGGGCCGCGGCGTACGGGTATGGTCCACAGGTGACTGGTAGTTTATATCTACCCAGGGACGGCGCGAACAGACATTGGTCATTTAAATGCGAGAGCGCAACGAAAAACCGACATCGGCGGCGTTGACCTGACGAATGGAAATGATAAAAATTAGGATTCCAGCAGGAATGGAACCCAAGCATTCTGCGTGGCAATCAGGCATTCTACCACAGAGCCACGCCAAGCCAATAAACTGGTTCGGAAGAACATCCTATGCAGGCGTAATGTCGATGCAATGTCAATTGTGGTTGTGGTGCTGGCTGTCTAATTTTACTAGAAAGCAATAAACACCACATATGTACTTCTACGATACAGTCGTCATATCGGATTAACGTCTGTGGTTCCGGGATTGGCTCCGTTCTTATTGCAGTCTAATAAACAATGCATTTATATTCATATGATTCAGCAAGGTGATATTGAAGCATTGCTTGAACCCGGAGGAATACATTAACGAATAATAATAATAATAATATCTGGGGTTTAACGTCCCAAAGCCACCATATGATTATGAGAGACGCCGCAATGGAGGGCTCCGGAAATTTCGACCACCTGGAGTTCTTTAACGTGCACCTAAATCTAAGTACACGGGCCTCCAACATTTTCGCCTCCATCGAAAATGCAGGCGCCGTGGCCGGGATTCGATCCCGCGACCTTCGGGAATACATTAACGAAAGTGATGTATAATATTCACATGGTTGCGTCATAAAGGGCACTTAGTTTCGATAATACTGACGTATGTATTCTAACGTGAGGGCTCACGTTACGTCGCACCGTGAGTTACCCTTTAAACGCCAGTGTCGTCGACGTGCCTAGTAAGGCCACGATATCCACACAGCTACTGCACTTACGAAAACACGTCGATCTACTTCGTAGCGATTGGCTCAAAGCCATAAAATGCAGCGTAGAAGTACTCGCTGACTGCTTCGCATGAAACCGATTCCCACAGCGCGTGGGATCTGCCGAATTTTTCTTTATGACGATGAACGTTTAACCTGACAGAGAGATAGCGAATTACCTAGTACAGTCGGCACAGAAATGCTTATGCATGTCACGTCAACACACACATTCCCAGGATTTGGAGACATCTGTAGGTGGCGCAAGCTCTCGGTGGCAGCAACGGCGTCCTGTCATAACTGAATGGGAAGTAGAAGAAAAAAATCATATCTGATGAAAAAAGCAAGTTATAAAAAGCAACTCCCGGTTAAATGCAGCAGATATCCATTGAAGCATTTTGGATAAATTGCAGCAATGCAGTGCGAAGTATGTGGCCTGCCAAGCCTATTGAATATCGGATATTGTATACCCATGGGGCCCCATTGTAAATTATTAAGCACTCTGGGAAGCCATGCGGTACGTAGTGCGACACTGCACGTTTTCTAGAATGTTCCTGTGGGTGTCTGCTACATATAACGTGGAGTCGTTTTTGGTCACTAGCTTTTTCTGCCTCATATAATTTTTCTCACCGATTTCTCAATTCAGCTACGGCAGGCCACCGCTGTCGTCGACGAGAAATAGTGCTACGTGGACATTTGTCCAAATCCTGGTCATGAACACGTGATGCGCATAACCGCACTCCCCAGTCAGGGCATTTTTTTGAATGCAAAGGAAGAATGATCAACGCACTAGCCGTAAGCAGCTGCGGTGAAAAAATCCACACCTGAGCTTACCGCCCTCCAGCGGTCTGCAGCGAAAACAGAATCTTTACAGCCAAATTGTAGGTATATGGCTAGGCGAAACGAAAATTTGTGTGTCCTCATGTTGCTAGAAAGTTATCCATTGACTGTGTCGTCAGTGACGTCGTTTTCTATGTCGTACGCAAGCGCGCGCCATTCGCTGCGCCGTCAGTGGCGTTGTTCATTCCATCGCAGCCGGGCCGCCGAGCTCGCGCGCAGCAGTTGCAGCTTGTAACTTCAACATAGGCCGGCCACGGATCGTACGAACTCCCGAATAGCAGATAACTTTCGAAGAACAGCGCCGACAGCAGAACCACGAGAGAACTCGTGTTCGCTCGACCGATGCTGCACTCCGGGCAGAAGTGCACACCTGGGTGGCCCAGCGCAAGACACCACTGCGTACCGAGGATCCGGCAGCCTGCCAAGCTGCTCTAAATCGTGAAGCGGAACGCAAGCTCCTATGGTGGGTCGATGCTGCTAAGCACGACGCCCAGCTAACTCGAGAGATCGAACGCAAGCGACAACGGCGAACCGAGGAAGCGGTGGTGCAGGCAGAGCAGCGTCAACGATGCAATAGCGGGAACGCGTTCACCGGAGCCAACGTCCGCTTCCGGCGGGAGTTTCTCGAGCGGCACTTTGGGTCCGTGATATTAACCCACTGCTAAATACCTGGACCCCAAGTTTCAGCTTTGCTGGTTAACCATCTGTACCGAATGCATGTGTAGTGATTTGTTGGGAGCTCTTGGCTGCGTGTATTTCATATTATGATGAAATTACCGATTAACCATATGGATGACCAGGTCTGCACTAAGTTTATTTTCTTTAAATATTGCTCCTGTGTGGTCATCGCTGATGTTGAGCAAGTGCATCTAAGCTCACAACTTCTCAGATGAGAAAAACACCCGACTATACATCCTTCTGGCTTAGAAATATTCACCCCTAAAACATGTGCCCAAGTACATCGGGAACCGCGTTTTATTTTGTAGCGTTAGCTACACTTGCCTAGCCGGAGCCGATTTCGCGTGGATCGTCATGAGCCGTTCTGCGCATGCGCGAGGATCAGTGCGGAGCCGGCATCTGACGCGCTCTATCCCACCGCCGCGCGCGGCTCGCCGCTGCTGGTGGCGGAAAGCGGGAGGAGTGGCGTCGTAGCCGGGCAGACAGACTGGCGCCGGCGCACGCGACTCGCCGCTGCTGCTCTGCGCATTCGAGAGGGGTGACGTCGTAGCCATGGCGCGCGCAGCTGTTCGCCTTCGCTGTGCAGTCGCCGTCTGACAATGCGCTGGTGCCGCTTGATAGCGCCTCTGACTGGCGTTTGCAGGAGGGTAACGCCGTGAAGAAAGAGAGCGCAAATGCTGGTCAACGGCGCAGAAGAGCCGAGAAGCTTGTGTCATCGGATCCCGAAGTAGTTGCCTGGCAATTAGCGGTTCAGCGTACGAAGAATGAAGAAGCAACCTGACGTTGAGCAATAATAAATATGCATGTATATAAATATGCATTATAATAAGTATGCACATAATACGTATACCATGTGTGTGTCATTAGAGCAGCAGTAAGCATGACAATCACGCTAATCTTAGACAATCTGGAAAGCTCAGAATAATCAGCTGAACCTTTGCTAACGCTACGTATATCCTCACATAGCCGAGCTAAGCCACTGCAAATTTTTTATTGCGCTGGCGCAAGTGAAAGCGCGCACATACTTGTTACATTGTGTGCGCCGTGCAAAGAAGTACATTTTGTTGCAGGCATTTCTCTTTCGAGTATGAAGAATTTAAGAGCGGTATTCGCTGACAAGAATTCATAAAAAATGGAATCAAATGAACATTATTGGGGGAGATTATGCTGAACAAAAAAGAGGCAATGTTCAACTCGCGGGGCTAGTACGAATGTTGTTCTTTATTATCTGATCCACGGACAAAATGCCGCAGCTTTTACAATTAGCCAACACAGATAATTGGGACAAGGAACCGATGCACACTGTCGCTAACGAACATCCACGTGGTTCAATTAACACTTAAATATGGGATTGTGAGCGTGACACAGAAAACTAATAGCATATATGTTATGCCTCGTCTATATTTTGTAGCCTAAAAAGCCATCAATACGTGCACTGTATTTCAAGCAAAAATATTAAAGCACCCAATTTTATCTGTTTAAAACGATCACTACTGCGTTTCATAGCACCAATAACTACTAAAAACCGGAATGTAGATTACTGCTAAGAATACTTCCAAGTAATTACCTGTTAAGCTTCAAATCAACACACTCCTGCTTGCAACGCAGATGCTCAATGGATCACAAACTCTCATCTTACTGATGGGACAGAATGGCATATTACTTCATAACCAACGTATATGCTGGGAGTCTCACTATCATCAAATGATGGAGCCCGGAGTTCGGCACGCGGTCAGATTTTATCAAAAGGGCACGAATGTAAGTATATCACTAAACTTTGTGTCAGTCGTGTAGTACGCCTAGTCTGCAGCTCATTCAGCAGCGACACAAGGTAAAAACTCATTGTGAATTTTACTGGCGCGGTTCGTCATATGCCTGTATCCATGCCGAATAAACTCTGGTCACATGTGAATATCAGGGTAATTCAGCACATATTTATCTTGCAAATTCTTTTAAAGGAGGCATACCTGTGAACTAAACAAAATCGAGCGCTTCACTGAGCAGTGTTTCAGTTTCTTCTAAGGTCCGAAAATGCTTAGCAAATAATTTGCAATACCGAGCAACAATAGACAGAAACAAAAATATCGTTAAAGAGCAGCACATAACGATATTTTAACTTGAAAAAAAACGTGTACATTTTCTGTTAGTACACTGTGACCAGCCTGAAATTGGTGAGCATTTGAAAGTCCCTTGCATGTAGAATACCGTCGCTGGTAAATTATGACAAGTTACTGCCCAAAGAGAATTTTCCGGAAAACAGGAGAATGAGTATATTCGTACAAGATTACTGAAAAAAAGAGAAGCCTTCCCATGTGAAATTGACAGAAGCTTGGTTCAGCGGAAGGAAAAAATGCAAGTGTTGGCAACTTGAGCACCGAGAACAGACTGTCGTTTACTCGCAAGCAACAGCAAGTTAGCCACGTGGTGGCAGAGCGTTAGCATCAGCAGTTGATGTGTAAAGTTCCCGACCTACACAGAAACTGTTCAAGTTAGGGTGGGAGAAATCAGCAGCATTGTTCTAAAAAAATGGTTGTTGCCCGATGTGATGGCCATAGTTACCTGCGCGATTGAATATGGAGAGAAATAATTACGGGATGGCTGTCGCAGCGGCTCCCACTCCTCCAAAGCCGAAGCCTTACGGAATGATGGAGTAATGATAAGAAAAGTTAGTCTTAAACATAAGTTGGTTTCGAGCGGTCGCACTAAATTTTTGCAGGGCACGTGTATCTGAAAAGGTTTTTTTTTTCTGAACGCGAAGCCAGATGAACGGGCCTTCGTGAGAAGGAGTCAGTAGTAGCTTCATAAAGACGCGTCGCCGGAAGACGTGCGTGACTCTGTTGATTTTACGAAAAGCGAACACAGGCGGCTGCCGAACGATGCATAATGTGTAGGTCGAAGCTGTTAGAGTCACGACTGTAGCCTCTCTACTGCTGCGAGGCCACCGGAGGAGTGCTGTACTGGGTGCCGAAAAACTATCCTGAATCGCGAATTGCTGACCCAAAACATTACTGACGGCGCTGACACTGAGGTCACCAAAGATTGTTTCTCGTCGCCCTAGTACTGTCTGAAGAGCGTGGTTTTGTGGCATCGTGAAACTGAGCCCGCACAGAGCAGAGCATGGTGGTCCAATGACCGCCATGCTCTCATGAATAATTTATATTAATGACTCATCCATAAAACTCATCAATAACTTATATAGAGAATAAAAGATGAGTCAAAACCCAAAACCTAAAGAGTGAGCCGCTCCGTGCTGCGTATGCGATGACGTCACGAAATACACTTCCCGCCGCCACGGCTAGCCAGGGTGTAAACATAGCACACGTGCTTGTATCGCGCGAGATGAAAGCTGGCGATATCATCCTACGCGGAATCAAGCTCTGCTAGCCCATCTGAACTTTACCATTGCCAAGTTCAGCAATTATTGCCGCTACTATCAGGGCGCGGAAGCATCGCCTCTTGACTTCAACCCGCGGGCGCATGATGTAGCTGACGTGCCCCGCATCGATCTCCTCGTTGCTCAATGCTGTGCGTGCTTACTATGAGAGCGGATGTCAACGACGACTAACACGCAATGCAGCTCACAAAACCAAACAACTTTGTTGGTGTCGTTGCCGCCTCGTAGCAGAAATCGCGCGCTGCCACCATCTGCTGGGCGATGCGGGGTCGGAAAAGAGTAGGCACGTTACGTCACATACATAGGGTAGCCTGCGTTTACGAGCGTGTGTCCGGAATTATTTTTAATATTTTTTTCTGAAAAACTGTATGACTTAAGGTTATAATATTTGGCACACATTATCACTGTACCGAAAAGAACATACGTTGAAAGTTTTATTGAAATCGCTGAATATCAGTAAATCGCTGCAGTTCACCTTCAACAGACTTGACACCTCATTGCCGATACCGTTACAATCTGTCTACCGCGTCTTTTCAAGGCGGAATAGTTTACAAACGGAATAGTTTACTGAGATAGCAGTGGAGCTCGTGGCGCTCTCCAACTCCACGTCCTCACCTCCCTATTTTTAGATGCGAAGCACCTTATAGCGGAGTTCAATCCGGTGATGGTGGTTGTGTGTGGCGTGACCACCCTTACTGCGCATGCGCAAACCCTCTCCACACGCCTCCTCGCCACACACCTCCTCTACACTCCCCTTCCCACCCTCTCCACTCCCCCTCTCCACACACCCCTCTAGACTCTCCCTCTTCCCCTCGCCATTTTCCTCTTCTCCACTACCCCTCTCCTGCGCAACGGCGCGATGAGCGCCAGCGCATGCGCGTCCCCCCTCTCTCTCCTCTCTTACGCTCCCCCTCGCGCGCCCATCGACGGCGTTTCCCGCTCGCCCTGTGAGAATTAACGGCCAGGCTACAGGGAAGACGCGACGCGCGTAGCGTTCCTCTTCGCGTTCCACGACGCGAGCTCGGTAGCATGCGCAACGAAAGCCAACGGAACGCGATCGTGCAAGTGCTCCAGTTTCGCGTCGCCTCATGGTCCCCTTTAGCGGGAAACAGTGTAATTTTTTTTCTCTCAATTAGCCTGTGTTTCTTGGTCTTTCTATCTTTTGTCCTCTCTCTTCCATTTCCTTCTACCTATCTCTGTATTTTTCTATTCTTCGGTATGTTTCTATCTCTCATTCTTTATATCTTTCTGCGTCTTTTTTATTATCTCTCTTTCCGTCCATCGTTTTACAGCGAAAGCTGTTATTAGATCACAACAAGGGCCGTTTTTGGCGCCGTAGTTGTCCGCCGCCACCGCCGGTGTCCGTAATCACTATTTTAAATGCGAAAAATTTTCCGGAATGGAACGAGGTTCGAACCTTCGCCCTCTGCGTGGGAGCCCAGTATTCTACCTCAGAGCCGTGCCGGTGCTTGGAATTTCTTTGAAAAAGATCCTGTACAGGCTTCATGTCGGGAAGGAACCACATTAACGTCTGTAATGTAGCGTGGTAGAAGATTAAAATAACAACTAAGCGTCACACAACGCGAATTCTGTAACCAGGCGTCCCACAATGCGAATTGCGCAACGTATGGGTTGTTGAATGCTTCCAACCCATTACAAAGGGCTCTGCCATATTTCTTCATTTTCATCAGCCACACCATCAACGAAGTGCACATAATGCCTTACAGGTGTGTAGCGGGTACCACTGTTCTCCGCAGAATGACGAAAAATTGCATAGTGGCTGCTTTTCTAGTTCACAAAAAATTATGATGATTTATAGCGTTCCTCGCAAGTGCACTTGTATTGGTTGCCAAGGAAGCCCACAAGGTTCCATGATTCATTTCCTCAGGGTCTCAATAAAGTTTTCCCCCTATCTCTCCGTTTCTCACGTTAACGCATGCTATAAAGCGTGGTGGGAGAGGTAAATAACGACCAGGCGTCACACAATGCGAATTACGTAACCAGTGGGTCCTTTAAAGGGGTCATGAAGCACCCCTTGGGCTGATTGAAAAAACACATCCTGCGGAAAGCTGACACGGCTATGAACTGCTCTGCCAAATATTACAGTCGTGCGCGCCGCGTAATGGCCACAAGCGGAGCGCGAAGTTGCCGTTTCCCCAGGCACCCTCTTTTCAAACAGAGGCCGGTTCTCACTCTCGTCGGTGGGCGGGGCGTCTGTCCGCTGTACGTCGCAAAGACATAGCATGCTTATTGGCCGATAGCCGACGTAAATCGAGAGCGGCGTTCGGATCAGATGCGCTTCTTGCCGCGGAATGCCGCCACTTGCCGGCGCCGCACTCGCGCAAGCGAATCACAGCGGGAGAGCGATCGCGTTTCATGACGCGCGCTGGCGTAACTTCTTTCCCCCATGCCATCCCTCCCTGTCTAGCTTCCAGTGCGCTTGTCGGCACGAGAAAAGAGAGAAAGCGCTGGGAGCGTGCGCCAAACCCCCGTAACTCCGCTGATTCTTGACGGATTCGAGAAATTTTTGCGGCAATCGATTCGGGAGGCAGTACACTCCGATACTGAGGCCATTAGATCGTTACTTGGAAAAGTGGTTCATGACCCCTTTAAAGCTTCCAACCCATTACAAAAGGCTCAGCCATAATCCTTCATCGTCATCAGCCGTCGCATCACCAAAGTGCACATAATGCCCTACAGTTGGTACATCGCTTCTCCGCACGAACGATGTCGTGGTGGGTGCTTCCCAATTTCACAAAAATTGATTCGTGGCGTAGTGGGTACGTTGCTAGTGTACTTGTATTTGTAGCCCCAAGATAGTTTATAACACGCTCTAGAAACGCCGCTCTTCCAGCTTTCGCTGTGACTGTGCTGCGCATATCGCGTCGACCTGGCGTTTTTCATTCTACCCTTCGTTCTCGCTGTTTCTCTCTCTCTCTTCTCTTTCTGGCTATGGTATGTTTTACTCTCTCATCCTTTCCCTGCTCCTGACCCTCAGAACTGTACTTCTCTCTGTAACTTCCCTTTTCCACCCCCTTGGTATAATGTACTGTAAAACACTGTGCCGTGCTCTGCTAGCCGCTATTTTTCGGATGGTGTATACGGGGGTTTGAATGTCGCCTCGGGAAGAATTTTTACTCCTGCAATTTCTCTATTTCTCTAGGTTTCTTTCTATTTCTTTCGCTCTATCTGTACTAGCAGTCTTCCCCACGCCGGAGAGACCGGCGCTTGTGTTTTGGGAGCGAAGTAGTTTGAGACGACGACAACCAGGTAGACGACGAAGTTCATGGCCACCATCATCATCATCGTGATGTTTTCTGGTGACACCGCACAAAGAACGGCGAGCTCTAACAGGTTCTCTGTTAAAATTATAATTCTTACAACCAAAAATCATGTGTTAAAGCGGTGATTGGGCTCACAGATTGAATTGCAGTGAATTATACAATTAAGGGCATCTTGTATGAGCCAGCGGCGTTAGACCAAACATTAACGCACTTTCATGATAGGTTGAAGGATTGTTTAAATTGAAATAAGTTGACCAAAAGCAAAGCATAGGAAGTAGCTTCTGCACGACGTATTTACATAGTTAGCATGTGCACGGTGCAGCAATCAGAGTTATTTAGAAGTCATTTGCAAAAATGATTTGTAAATATGAAAAAATTTTGCGATTGAACGCAACGATTCATTTCCAGAATACACATAAGGCTGGATCACGGCACGAGCGGTACGTGTAAAACAATTTTTCATTCCTCATCTCAACAACCACCAAGTATCGACCATCTGTAATTTCAAGTTGGAGTTTTTCTTTTAAAATTTATGTACTGCTATGATAATGAAATATCTCCTTTTAAAATCAGACAACTTCAATCATATGGGCGATCGTTTTTCCATCATATCATTTATTACTGGACAGTAATGTGCCAGTGGAAACTAAATTTGCTTGTTGGCCAGAATATTCTTGAAGTTACATATCTGATAAAGAGCACCTGTCATACCAAGGGTGCAGGAAAGGGAAGGGAGGATCTATATGAATTACATGAAAACGGGGAGAAGGCAAAGTGTAGCATAGTCACGTATGGTGCAGTATACAGTATCAAGGAAGAGGAAAAGGAATTGAAGGCAAGGAGGATTGACGTGAGTGTTAGGACAAAATGGAGGAGAGGAGAAGGTGAAGCGTTGCAAAACCATGTATAGCATTGCATGAGAAGTGCGTGTGAAAGAGAATTCAAGCCGAGGAAGAGTGACGTGGCGGGGAGGAGGAGAGAATGAAGCATGTGAGAGGGTAAAGTATAGCATAGCCATCCAAATATAGCATAGAAGGAAGTGGGAAAGGGTGGTTATGGTGAGAAAGGAGGCGAGGCTGGCCAGCAGCCCCGCTGTTTCCTCAGTCTTTTGCACTAATGGTGTCTAGGTGTCCGAATTTTTTAGTATACTTGTTATGAATATTTGAAAAAGCGGGACCACGTGCTCCATCGGATATGCTTGGTAGAGATACAAGAGTGTCACTAGGTGCTCGTGCCACTTATAGGGCAGGCTTGCGGAGCCAGCCATATTTGTTAAAAGGTATTTGAGAGAGTAGTTGTTATTCTTGCAGCCTGCGTGACTACATGACGAAAATCGTAAACAGAGCGCACATCGCTGAAGTCTTTGGTTTGTTCGGAAAATATTTATGAATATGGATGCCTCCCCTTCGGCACGACATGCGGTTGCAGCGATAGATAGTAAAGTTTTGTTCTTTTAAAATGTTTTTCTCAGTTATAAATGAATACAACAATGTTCTTGTAAGTGCTATGATATGAGCGCAGCAGGAGTCCGAATAAAAAGAGCGCGAATGTCTACGCTTTTTTATTATTGCGATAGCAATGGTATTGACACCCTCGACGAGTTTTTGCCGTCACCGTGGGCGCCACCGTCATATTCCGCATAAATTCGCAATCGATAACATTTCCCCGCGTGTCATATGTTCTACCCGCGGCTAAAAGCACGCGAGCAGGGTCGATAAAATGAGATAAATCGAGCCGACCCATTACCATCGCAGGAAGGGCGCATGCGATAACAGCAATCCCCGTGCGAGGGCTGCCATGGACTGCTGCTCAAGCAGAGTGGAGACACCCCGCCTGTCTTGCAGAACATCAAGAAACGCACGGAGGGGGGGGGGGGGCGTGTCTCTTGAGCAGCAACTGTGAACCAGGACTGGGCAAAGATGCTTTGACATTGTATCGCCATGCGCTACGGAATACTCAGTCAAGAAGAATTTGAGAACAGATACAAGATACTTCCCGAATTATGGTATCCCGTAGAATACTCCTCAATTGCATACATTTTGCAAATTTGCTATTATAGACTTCTATGATCGAGCAGCAAAGGCCTATGTACAAAACGATTCACTTGAAAATTTTTTACCTGAGACCAACTTTGTTTCTTTTAATGAACTGTCTGTTTTGTATTCCGAAGGTTCTGCCTTTCTTGCTCAAAGCATTGCAGTTTCATTCCGAAACAACCTTTTGGGATTTAATTGGCAGCTCAGCCTGACACTTTTTATACGCTGTGCTGGCACTGGTTTTTTGTTTGACAATTGTGTAATTCATGGGTGTCGCTGCTCTACTTGGCAACCAGCTAGAGGGCTGCCACCTACTTGCAGAGCGTCAATAGGAAGCCTCCGCACCATGGCAGAATTACGGCTGTGCAGTGTTACGTTGCCAGACAGCGTATTGCCATTTTCGTAATACCACATATCCGGACATGTGTAAAGCAGCAACAGCGCTCATAGCGATATTTTTTGTTACGCATCGTGTGAAGAAAATAACTGCGGAGCCAGCGCTCATAATTTATTGGCGACATAAAACTGCAATAATTTTGCATATCCTGCTTAACTGCGGGCGTAAAGTCCCCGTTAGCAACATGCTCACTAACGTACAATCTTTTACCATTTCCTCTTCGAGAGAACTTGTGCGGCCCAGAAACGTCTATGATGTATCTTAGTGGCGCAAATCGTCACAAGATATCACTGCTTGTCACATGACTGCCAATTCTAGCGCTGCCTTCCTGCTGATTTGTAACAGTGAAAAAAAAACGGCGACTTTAAAAAGATAGACGAATATATCTAACTACAACAGCCGGGTTCAACACGAAACTCTTTAATGGGTGAACTTGTGCCCAGCAAATGAAAGGTCAAAGTACAAGCAATACACGCTGTACCTTGACAGCGGCAATCAAGGTCGCCGGCCTTCGGCAGTCTGATCGCCGGCTCAACGCTTCGTCTCTTATGGATCTGTGATCGAACCTTACAGCTTTAATGCCGGTGCTCGCTTGAACTCCGGAATAAACTTTAGTATTCGCGTCCTGCGCATACTCCTAACTGAAAAATCTGAAACAATAGCCAAAGTTCGAAAACACTGCCGTGCAGAGTGAGCCTAGCGGTGCTAACAGTTTTTGCGGGTGAAATACGATCAAACCAAAATGAAAAAATACGGCATATCCCAGGCACTGTGCAAATCGATGCAATGCGAAGCAGCCAGCATAGAGCTGCATTCATCACCTCGTTTGTCTAAGAGGCAAATGAAGTACTTCATGTAATATTTAGTCATTATATATCGCATGTTTGTGAGGCATGCATAAATGCACGCACGATCTTTATATAATGAAACGTATATTCTGGTATATGCAGTGCATGACTTGTCAGTTATGTTCCTCACGCACTTATCTCAATGATATACCAATTTTGGTGTATACCCAGTTAGCAAAACGGCCGGAAGCACACCAAGACAGTGTCATGTAAATCATGCCGTATATGACATGAATGTTATGATCTGTCCGTTCGTATCTGTCATTCATGTTCGTCATACAGTCGCGTCACGCAATACCTGTTTTTATGTATGTCGAGATAGCGAAATAGCCGCGAGCAGACCATGAGCGTGGCACGTAAATCAAGCCCTACACGACATGGAAGGGATGATTTTCATGTTATCAACTGTCATTTATGTTCTTCATATTGTCACGTCACGAAGTACAAATTTTGGGGTATTCCGAGCTAGCGAAACGGCCGCGAGCGTACCATGAGCAAGGCATGTAAATTATGCCCTACACGACATGCATATCATGATTGCCGTGTTACCACCTATCATTTGTGTTCTCCATACACTCACATCATGCAATACCAAATTTGGTACACGTCAGGATAGCGAAACGGCCCCAAAGGCACCATGAGCGGGGCATGTGTGTCATGCGTAAAGGACATGCATGTCATGATTTTCATGTTACCACCTGTGATTTATGATCTTCATACAGTCACGTCATGCAGTGCCAAATTTGGTATATATCTATCAAATTAAATGGTCGCTACCACCACGAGACCATGTCATGCAAATCATGCTGTACGTGACATGCGTGTCATGATTTGCACGATAGGACGTGTCACGTATGTCTTTCATACACTCTTGTCATGCCATACGAATTTTCGTATATATCACGTAACGAAACGAACGCTGGAGCACCAGCATCGTGGTATGTAAATTACGCCGTTCATGACATGCATGTCGTGATTTTCATGTTATGTCCTGTCATTTATGCTGGCCATACAGTCATGTTATGCCATACCACTTTTGGTATACCTCCCATAAACGAAACGGCCAGGAGAGCACAAAGACGTAGGCGGCTAGATAGATAGATAGATAGATAGATAGATAGATAGATAGATAGATAGATAGATAGATAGATAGATAGATAGATAGATAGATATATAGATAGATAGATACGCTCAAAGTCGCAGAAGTTCGCTAAGAAATGTTTCGCATTGAAAAACACCCCCTCCCCCCACGAGATACAGGAGCGCGCGGGCGACCACGCCCTCTAGGGCCAAGGACACCGGAGGCGCGCGCGTATCGCAACGAGCAGGGCGACGACCTTTAAAACACGCCCCTCGCGCACTTCGCGCCATCTCGCTGGTGACCAAGACAACACGCTGATGTAAATGTTGTATATAAATAGCTCGCTGTTAGTAGGCTGAAAGATATACTTCTCGTGGCCTAGCCGTCTAACAAGGCGCTGCCGAGTGAGAGGTCGCCCGTTCGATTCCGCGTGTCGGAAAGTATTCTTTCGAATTGTTTTTCTTTGTGCCTTATACAGGGTGTTCAAAATTATTTATGCTTTTTTTAATGCATTTATGGTTTTGCAAATCATGGTTAATGCATGCATGGTTATGCTTTAATGCATTTATGGTTTAATGCAAATTTATGGTTTTCTTAAAATGAAGCACTGGGAGGTACGTGAAAACCACCATTGCAAATTATTTTTTATCCGGGGGGACACACAGTGAGACAATAATTACCACTGTGAGCCGCCCAATTACCTATGATTGATAATGAACTTTTAACGAATGAAATCAAGTGGGCATGTTGTATTGAAAAGTTGGAGGGCAGTCGCATTTCTACACAGTTCCATTTGGAAGGATTCTTCTTCCATGTCTGTGACCCGAGACACCCCACTGCAATGTTTATTGCGGTTTGCATGATTACGCATGAACGACAGTAAGCACTGACGCAAAGCTGCTCCCCGATGTGCTGCGGCAGTTGCGTGCGGTGTTTAATCTGACAACGCGTTGAAGGCATAGGCAAAGATGATAGCGGTTACTCTTTTGCTGCCGGCAGGCGATAGCAAGCAATGACTGCTCGCCACATCAAGGAGGAACATTGTGCGGATCCTCACCATCTTGCATTCGTAATCATGCAAACAACAAATAAATTTGCCGCGGGATATCTCGGGGCACAGATATGCTAGAAGAATTCCTCCAACTGGAACTGCGCAGAAACGTGACTGCCTCCAACTTTTTAATACAAACACGCCCACTTGCTGCATTCGTTAAAGAGTTCATTATTCAATCTTACTTAATTGGACAGCTGATAGAGGTAATTATTGTCTCACTGTGTGTCCCTCCGGATAAAAAAAAGAAACTTATTTTCAAAGGTAGTTTTCACGTAACTCCCGGTGCTGAATTTTTACAAAGCCATAAAGGTTAGCTTTGAACACCCGGTGTATACATAGATACACAGGGAACATGACGGCAAAAACCGGCCATAGTGTACATATAATTGCTATCGCAATAAAAGTAGATGCGCCTTCACATAACGACGGTTTATTTTGTTGACGTTTCGACGAGAACACCGTCTTTTTCAAGACAATATTTCCAGCATATGTCTGTCTTCTTTTACTGTCTTCAGAAAAGAGGGGAACGAACGGAAAAAAAGGAAAAGGGGAACTTAAGAAGGAGGAAGAAATAGAATAAAATAAAGAAGAAAAAAAAATTTCTTCTCGAAATATCGGTCGTAAAGTTTCCAGGCGGGGCAGTTCTGGTAACATTGGACGTTAGTTCGCTCTACACGAATATTCCGCATAACGATGGTATAAGGACACTCGTAGAGTCCTATGGGAACCACAACCCTGATGCATATCCAAGCAAAAGAGTAATTTAAATTTTAACCGAGACTTGCGCTCGAACTGAACAGCTTCCTATTTAACAATCAGTACTGCCTTCAAATCAGCGGCACGGCCCATGGCGCAAGAATGGCCCCGAACTACGCTAATATATTCACGCGCCATATAGAGTCCAGTTTTCTTTCATCCTGTGATATCAGACTTCATTCTATAGACAGTACCTAGAAGACATATTCATTATTTCAACTGATTCAGAAAACGAACTCCTCAAATTCATACAGGCATTTAACCAAGCACATTCCAGGATTTCTTCTACAACGATCCTACTCTAAGACTGAAATGAGCTTTCTTGATGTACACTTTCGAATAGAGGATGGTGCGTTGGTGACTAGCTTATATAGAAAATCTACGGACAGGCTACAGTACCTGCACTTCAAAAGCTGCCACCGGCGCAACTGCAAGACCAGCATTCCCAATTACCAAGCACACAGATCTAGATGAACGGGCTCTCGCACTGAGGACTTCTGCAAAAACAGAACACATATGCGCGAACTACTCGTCTAGCAGGAATACCCGCCAACTATTATTGATGACGCTATCAATAAAACGGAAAATGTCGACCTCCAGACTCTACTACACCAACAAAAGGATACCAATCAGCAACGCAAGAAAATTCTTGTAACGCAACGTTAAATTTCGCAAACAACCCACCGAACATAAATAAGATCTTTAAAGAAGACTGACATATTGGAACATAGCAGGCGACTATCCAAAATTTTCACTTCTCCTCCCTCTATGGTATACAGGTGCCCAAGCAATATCACAGATGGTTTAATAAATTCAAAGATAGGCACAGAACCTCAAATTGGGTGTCGCCCTTGCGGAAAAGGAAGATGGAAAGCAAGCAAAAACATGCAGACAAAAACAGTGGCGGAAAGCACCAACATGCAAATTTATATATTACATATATATAATATATATATATTATATATATATTATATATCTATATATATAATATATATATATATATATATATATAATATCTGGGGTTTACGTCCCAAAACCACGATATGATTATGAGAGACGCCGTAGTGGAGGGCTCCGGATATTTTGAGCGCCTGGTGTTCTTTAACGTGCACCTAAATCTAAGTACACGGGCCTCAAACATTTTCGCCTCCATCAAAAATGCAGCCGCCGCGGCCGGGATGCGATCCCGCGACCTTCGGGTCAGCAGTCGAGCGCCATAACCACTAGACATATATATATATATAATATATATATATATATATATATATATATATATATATATATATTATATATATATATATATATATATATAACACAGGGCGTCGGAGCTATTTTTAGCCCAGGGTTAAAAAATGCCAGGCCTGCGTTGAAACCGCAGCACAGTCACAGCGAAAGCTGGAAGAGCGGCGTTTCTAGAGCCTGTTAAGCTCTCTTGGGGCTACAATACAAGTACACTGGAAAGGTACCCACTACGCCATAAATCACAATTTTTGTGAAGATGCGAAGCACCTACTAAGCCATTATTTGTCATTCTGCGGAGAAGCGAGGCACCAGCTACACGTCTGTAAGGCATTATGTGCACTTTGTTGACGTGACGACTGTTGACGATGAAGAATTATGGCTCAGCCCTTTATTATGGTTTGGAATCTTTAAACGGCTCACCAGTTTTGTAATTTGTATTGGGTGACGCCCGGTCGCTATTTCCCTCTCCCGTCATGCTGTATAACATACGTTGACGTGGGAGAGAGACGGGGGGGGGGGGGCAAGAACGTTACTGAGGCCCCGAGAAAATGGATCATGCGCTTATGGGCTTCCTTGGCAACCAATACAAGTGCACTTGCGAGGAACCCACTACGCTATAAATCATTGTAATTTTACTGAGACCCCGAGGAAGTGGATCATGCGCTTGTGGGCTTCCTTGGCAACCAATACAAGTGCACTTGCGAGGAACCCACTACGCTATAAATCCTTGTAATTTTTGAGAAGTAGGGCAGCTGGCACTGTGCGATTTTCCATCATTCTACGGAGAGCGTTGGTATCTGCTAAACGCATGTAAGGCATTATGCGCACTTTATTGATGCTGTGCCTGACGACTATGAAGAATTAGGCAGAGCCCAAGGTAATGGGTTGGAAGCATTCAACAACCTACTCGTTGCGCAATTCGCATTGTGTGACGCCTGGTTACAGAATTCGCGCTGTGCGACGCTTGGTACTTATTTTACTCTTCTACCACGCTATATTGCATATGCTAATGTGGTTCCTTCCCGACATGAAGCCTGTATAGGACCTTTTTGCAAAGCAGTTTCAAGCACCGGCATGGCTCAGAGGTTGAATACTGGGCTCCCACGCAGAGGGTCCAGGTTCGAACCTCGTTCCGTCCTGGAATTTTTTCTTATTTCGTTTTTTTTTCTTATTTCGAGCGATACTGGTTACGGATACCGGCGGCGGCGGCGGACAACTACGGCGCCAAAAACGGCCGGTGAAATGATCTCATAACAGCTTTCGCTGTAAAAATCTAATATTAGAGGCAGCGAGTGAAAATCATTAGCAAATTGCTGACAGCCACCTTGCGCACTACAGACGATTTTTCGTTTTGTAATTAACTAATTTGTTAGGATTATTTAACTAAATTGCTAAATACTGACTTTAGCCAAGAAATGCGGCTTGCAAAGTACGAGAGCGTCTTCAGAAACCCTAATTGCATTTATTGCGAAGAAGGTCTCACGTATACCATTTTTTCCAAGCTGCAAAGAAAGCCCGCGAAATACAAAAAGAACCACGTGACTAGCGCATTCACCGCCGCGAGAATGCTGCCCTCAGCCGTGCTTTGAGCGAACGAAATCAGCTGCGGCCGTGATTCGCCGTCTCCGTTGCAGCGATAGGCCGATAAGTTAACGGTGGTTTCTTGGCCCGCGATCGCTACAACTTGCACCGTCTCACGCGCCAACTGGCTGACGCGGGCGAAGAAACCAACGCCCGTGGCTCTGACGACGAAGGCCGTGCCACGGCCGAAACGTTAGGCATAAAGAATTGCTTTCTCGTACGTGCACCCCCTTGTTATATATATATATATATATATATATATATATATATATATATATATATATATATATATATATATATATATATATAAATGGGTCATTCCATGCCAAGTGTCCCAGACGTGGCGCTCGCACATCACAGATTTTGCTGATAAAATTTGTACCTTTTTGCTGTGCACATGGAGTATTGTCGCAAAATATTTTTGCTCGAAAAAAATTTTGACGATCATGGCGCCCCCTCGAAATTCACTTGTATTTGTTAAACTGTGCCTAACAGAAAAATGTGTATAAAATCTATTGTTGTGTGTTGAGCTTCTAAACCACGCTTGCGCTATCGCAGAGGTTCTGTTTAGTTGTCCTATTCATTCATTCCGAAATTTTTGTTTCACTACCAGTTACGTACCTTCGAAAACTACAAAATTCTTCAACGTTTGTCATTTTTTTCTGAGCTATCTGAAACTCTCCCTAACCAATCTTAATAATAGTATAATTTTAAGGAAAGTTTATTTCAATAAAAAAATGTTTAGCGGTAAAATATACTTCAAATAGTCCAGACAAAAATTGTGAAATTAGAGAAAATATGCGATTTGTCGCATGTTTGACCGTATTTTTCATACTGATGCGGTTCAAGTAAAAATACTCGTCATGCGGCGTTTGATAGAAGACTTCATCGTTAAGTAATGCAGAAAGTCTAATCAAATCATTTTTTGTTTTAAGGAAGAAAATAATTTTTGAATTGGGCCCTCCGAACGCGCCCTGCATTTCATTTTGTTGCCACTTCGCCGCAAAGCATGTGGTCGCCCTTACAGCTGACGCTCGTCACAGGCGGCGGCAAGATGCGAGATGCATGTCAGTGGTTCGTAAGGGCTCGAAAGTCTTGTCGCGTTGACGTCAGGGCGACGAGTAATAACTCGCGTTACAATGTGAGCTTCCTTGGCGGGCCCAATGGGAAGTATGGACGCCCGAGAGCAGCCTATGGCGTCGTTGGCACATTGTGCTAGAGGCAGTCTGTACAACATGTATACCCTGAGAAAGAAGTGTGTACAGTGTGCATTATTTCTTTCAGTATGTGTATGCTAGCTGTGCAGACGGCCGTCTAGCACCTTGTGCCAACGACGCCATATGCTGCTCTCGGGCGTCCATACTTCCCATTGGGCCCGCCAAGCAAGCTCACATTGTAAACGCGAGTTCATTACTCGTCGCCCTGACGTCAACGCGGCAAGACTTTCGACCACTCACGAGCCACTGACATACATCTCGCATCTTGCCACTGCCTGTGACGAGCGTTAGCTGTAAGGGCGGCCACATGCTTTGCGGCGAAGTGGCAACAAAATGAAATGCAGAGCGCGTTCGGAGGGCAAAATTCAAAAAGTATTTGCTTCCTTAAAATAAAAACATGATTTGTTTAGACTTTCTGCTTTACTTATGATGAAGTCTTCTATCAAACGCCGCATGACTAGGATTTTTACTTGGACCGCATCAGTATGAAAAATACGGTCAAACATGCAACAAATCGCATATTTTCTCTAATTTCAGAATTTTTTTCTGGACTATTTGAAGTCTATTTTACTCCTAAACATTTTTGTATTGAAGTACACTTTTCTGAAAATCATACTATTATTAAGATTGGTTAGGGAGGGTTTCAGATAGCTCAGAAAAAAATCACGAATATTGAAGAATTGTGTATTTTTTGAAGTTACGTAACTGGTAGTGAAACATAAAAATTTCGGAATTAATGAGCAGGACAACTAAACAGAACCTCTGCGATAGCGCAAGCGCGGTTTAGAAGCTCAACACACAAAAATGAATTTTTTTACAAATTTTTCTATTAGGCACAGTTTAACAAATACAAGCGAATTTCGAGGGGGCGCCATGATCGTCAAAATTTTTTACGAGCAAAAATGTTTTGCGACAGTACTCCATGTGGCACAGGAAAAAGGCACAAATTTTATCACCAAAATCTGTGTGTGTGGGGGGGGGGGGAGCAATGGAAAGGAAGGGAACCGCACGGATCTTTGGTGTACTAGGACTCGCTTCTTGTTCCTGTTGCAATGAGGGACTTTCTTCGGACTTCAACAAGTGACGGTCCTGTCTAAGCGTTAAGCGAGAGTGCAACCGCTCAGCGGAAATAATCTAGTTATTATGTGCCCTCAATTATCGCGTAAATGCAGGCCGTCATTTTATGAGCACGCTATTTGGTCAGAGAGGACACGGGGCTTGGCATAGCCACTCCGTTATTAAGAGCCTTTGAATGCTTAGATATCGTAATGCACGCCGTAGTAGTGGGCGGCAGAATAAAGCTGACAATCTGGGATTCATTAACGTTTCCCTAAATTTAAGTACATGGGTGTCTTTCGTTTCGCCCCCATGTGAGTGCTTCCGGTATGGCTGTTAATTAGTTACCAGCCGTAGTTCCGGCATGTGTAACATTCCTATAACTCAATGAGATGTGTAGAACTTGTATTAGACGAACCACAGGCCTATACTTTAGTACAATTCAGCCCCTTTCCCATCTCCTTTAAACAGCTCGCTCTCAAAAGCCTGACGTAGTAATCGAAGACGTTCAAGTGAGGCTTGAAAAATTTACATAACTTTTCTATACCTATTTATTTCAGAGATGGTTACTACTACGTAGGCCTGAAGTCCGGTACCTTGGAACCATCACTGTCGCTGAACGCTTTTGGTAAGATATATCTCTTCTACTTTGAATGCTAGAAAGTTTATTTAACAGAAGGCGTGTATTTTAATACGAAATCACACTTTTTGGACCAAACGTTTAAGTTAGAGGGCCATAGGCAATTGTTTTCCAGAGAAAAAAGCACATCTATGGCAGCTGTTTATATATTGCTACCGTATTAGCCGGGTCAGGGTATGAGCCACGAGGGAAGAAGAAGAGGCTCAGCTCGTTCTACAATGTTTTTCTAGCCTTGAATATTAGTGTGAGTTTTTCATTACATATCCTTATTATAAACATATTTGAAATGTAAAACAATTTTATCTCAAAAATAAGGTGCCGCCCGTTTCATGGCCGATCCCCCACAGTGGGTTGCGCCAGGCTGACAAGGACCAACCAACCAACCAACTACGGACGCCATTACCTTCTATCATTGCCTGACTTCATCTGAAAATAAACACCGTTAACCTCAATCGAACCGTAACAGTTTTGCGGTGGAGGTGCGGGGTATCGAATCAAGCAACACGGTTGTGCAACCGCCTGATCTACGCCGAAGCCGCTGCATTGCTGGTCTGCGCCCGTTACCACTGGAGGTCGACATGTCTCGCGGTGAAGACGGAACCCGGAACTACGCAGCTGCAGCCACAGCACGAGTTCCAGCAGCACCTTTGCTACCTGCTTCGGTCGCAGCTGGCCCTTCGCAGCGTCAACATCTGATAGAGCCTCGTACCTTCGAAGGCAAATCTGGCGAGGACGTGGACGAGTGGCTCATACACTACAAACGGGTGAGCAATTACTACCGTAGGGACGCGGCAACTCAGCTGACTAACGTGGTGTTTGTCTTGACGGACACGACACTAACATGGTATGAGAACCATGAGAACATCCTCACGACGTGGGATCGCTTCGTGTCGGAAGTAAAAGAGTGTTTTGGGGACTCTGTGGCAAAGAGGAAGCAAGCTGAACAAACGCTGCTGGAAAGAGGCCAGGTACCAGGCGAAACATGCACTATGTGCATTGAAGCAACATTGAAGCTGTGCAAGACCGTCAACCATTGCATGTCTGAAGAGGGCAGAGTCGGCCACCTGTAAAAAGGAATCGCAGAGGACGTTTATCAATTCCTCATCGGCAAAGACAGCATTGCTACAGTAGCCGACGTCATACGGCACTGTCGTACATGTGAGACACTGAAGATGCGGCGTACCGACTACCGAATGTGACCACGGTAGCGAATGTTGACGACTACGCACATTTTGATCTTGCGTCTACAATACGCGAGATCGTACGTGAAGAACTTAGTCGACACGCTCGCGCGAAGCTTTGTGAAGCTGCACCTATGTCGGTTCCAGCTCAGCATGTTTCCATTGCTGCAGCGGGCGTCGATGAGGACAACTACGGTTCTGGCGCACCACCGAAGCCGCAGCGCAATGACTACCAAGACTCAAGGTACGAGCGCCGCTTCAGGTACCCTCGTCAGCTGGCCGCCAGCTATCAGGGCTCGAACGAATATACACTTGTGCCACCGCGTCGGGGCGATGTTTTTCAGCAGTATAATGTATATCGCGAACCTCCTGTGTGCTATGGTTGCGGTGCTGCCGGACACATAGCTCGATTCTGTCATCGGCGGAGTGAGGCGACATCGCGATACGAGCCACCGTCAGCATTTCCTCGTGGTGGCAACGCTTACAACGATCCCTGGTCCGCCTATCCCAGGAGCACCCGGCAACAGGAGAAGCGGCGGGGTAGCTCTCCTGCTTCTGATCGCAGCTTCACACCTCCATCTGCCCGACCGCGTCGCTCCCCTTCACCTCGACGGCGGCTGTCGTCACCGCCACCGCAGGGAAACTAGCTGGCGCGACCGATGGAGGTGAGGTCGCACAAAATGACTCGACTCATATACCTCCACCACTTACCATGTTTAAGAACAGGATACACGTTTCAATAGATGGACTAAGTGCAACAGCTTTAGTGGACACCGGTGCGACAATTTCAGGCATGAGTGTTTCGTTCAGAGATCGCATTGGCCGCAAAGTTACGTTTCCCTGCCAGGATTCTACTAGATTTCGTGGCGTCGCGGTGACGTACTTCAACCTGTAGTAGTCTGTACCGTTAACGTGCTGTTGGCAGGACGGTGTTCCCGACTGAGTTTATGGTTCTGCAGCGGTGTACGCACGATGTTATTCTCGGCATTGACTTCCTCCCAGAGTGTGGTGCTTTCGTCGACTGTGGTATCTGTGAGCTTTATGTTAGTGTTGGCATTGTTCCTGATCTCTTTGACGAGCCGACGCCTGCGGAAGACACACTGATTGTTTCCGAAGAGCTTACAGTACCACCATGGTCCATGAGGTCAATTGCCGTATCTTCTTCAGTTGCTGCCCTGACATCCTTTGATGCCGTCGTTCAACCTCTCACGGCTACGTGTGCAAAGAAACAACGTTTCTGTGGGTGCTTAACTGTTCGCCAGTGCCGGTTATTCTTCATCGAGGAATGAAGCTCGCACGGCTCGATGATGCCACGGAGAGTTCTATTGCTGCTATCGATGACGAAAAAAGTGAAAAACAATTAACGATTTCCAAACGCAGTTGCTCCTACGAGACACACATTTTGAGCATGGTCAACAAGACGCTACAGTCATATGAGCAACAACCGCTGGTTCAGCTATTAGAACGACATGCGTCCGTGTTTGACTTTGGCGAAAAGGAGGAGCGGCTGTCCTTACCGTGTTCTCGAGCCCAACACAGGATTGATACAGGCTCTGCTCATCCGGTTCGGCAAAAACCTTACCGAGTGTCGTCATCGGAACGGAAAGTCATTGCTGACCAAGTTCAGGGTATGCTGCACAAAGACGTTATTGAAGAGTCGACAAGCCCGTGGGCAACGCCTGTCATTTTGGTTAAGAAGAAGGACAGCTCTTGGAGGTTCTGCGTCGATTGTAGACGATTGAACGCCCTGACTAAAAAGGATCTGTATCCACTGCCCCGGATCGACGACGTCATTGAGTGCCTGCACTAAGCTTCTTACTTTTCGTCACTTTACCTAAGATTAGGGTATTGGCAGATCCCTATGCACTATGCTGACAAGGAAAAGACCGCATTTGTGACACCTCATGGACTGTATCAATTTATTGTTATGCCGTTCGGGCTTTGCGATGCTCCCGCAACTTTTGAAAGATTTATGTATTCGATTCTTCGCGGTCTTAAATGGGAAGTGCGTTTGTGCTATTTGGACGACGTGGTTATTTTTGGATGCATATTCGACGAGCATAAAGCCCGCTTAAGCCTTGTTCTGGACTGTGTTGAAAAGGCTGGCTTGGTTTTGAACTCAAAGAAGTGCCGTTTTGATAAATGACAGGCAATGGTCCTCGGCCATCTGGTCGACAAAGATGGTGTCAGGCCCGACCGTCAAAAAATTGAAGCAAGCAGCACCTTTAAGCCACCCAAGTCTGTGAAGGAACTCCGCAGCTTCCTAGGGCTATGTTCTTACTTTCGACGCTTTGTGCACACGTTTGCGGAGATTGTGTATCCATTGAAGAGCCTCTTGCGAAAGAAAGCCCATTCGAATGGACATCTGAATGTGATGCTGTATTCTCTCAACTAAAATTTCTGCTAACACTAGAACCTCTCCTTCGTCACATTGATCCATCTGCGCCTATTGAAGTGCGCTGTGACGCAAGCGTTATTGGCATCGGAGGTGTGCTCGTTCATCGCCGTAATGATGAAGAGCATGTGGTCGCCTATACGAGTCGTTCTCTGAGCAAGGCATAAAGAAATTATACTGTGACAGAGCAAGAATGCTTGGCAGCTGTATTTTCGGTTCGGAAGCTTCGTTGTCACCTGTATGGGCGTCCGTTCACGATTGTCACCGACCATCATTCCCTGTGTTGGCTCGTTACCCTCCGAGACCCTTCTGGACGCCTTGCGCGCTCGGCTTTGCGGCTCCACGAATTTCACTTTATTGTTTCATACAAAAGCGGTAGGCGTCATTCCGATGCGGATTGCCTTTCTCGTCTTTCGTTCTCGACAACGGAAGATAATGCGGACACCTCCGACATCTGCTTTGCTGCTCTCTCTCACACGTTTCCTGACGGCACCATCTTCCGTCGGGGACAGCCTAATGATTCATGTTTGGACCCGCGGTTCGCCGAAGCTCGCAGTCCTAAAGGCAGTGGTCGATTTTGCCTTCGAGATAGACTGTTATACAAGATAAATTACTCGGGTCATGGTGCGCGGTATATATTGGTTGTTCCCGACAGTCTGCGACGCGACGTTCTCCGTGTCATGCATGATCAGACGTCAGGCCATCTTGGATTCATTAGCACCTTACACCGAATGCAGGAGCGCTTTTACTGGCCTAAAATGCGAACATGTACGGAGCAATACGACTCGAGCTGCGACAAGAGCCAGCGTCACAAGCGACCTACAAGCGCTCCACATGGACTTCTTCATCCTGTATCGCGACCCACTTCGCCTTTCGAGCAAGTTGGGATCGACCTGCCACGGCCGTTTCCGCAATCTTCGAACAACAACCGCTGGGTCATAGTGTGTCTCGATCACCTCACCCGATATGCGGAAACCGCTGCGATACCATCCTCCACAGCCGCGTCCGTAGCTTCCTTCCTGTTACGCTCCGTTGTTCTTCGCCATGGACCGCCTCGTGTACTCATTAGTGACCGTGGTCGCCAATTCGTCGCCGGCACTATGGAAGAATAGCTTCGCCTTTGTAATTCGCAGTTCCGCCACTCAACGCCATATCATTCCCAGACAAACGGGCTTGTCGAACGTACAAACCGCACCCTAACTTATATGCTGGCTATGTACGTATCATCGAAACACAAGAACTGGGATGATACCTTGCCATTTATAACCTATGCTTATAATACAGCGAAGGACGAAACCACAGACTCACTCCTTTCTACCTGCTCAACGCTTGATCTCTGTGGACTTGCCTCGATACAATACTCCCATTTGCGCTTCATACGGACGACTCAGTTGCCCAAACATTTTGCCGTGCTGAAGAAGCCCGCCAAATTTCTCGCCTGCGCACACTGGCATCGCAAGACCGATCCAAGCAGCGGTATGATCAACGCCGCGACGATGTTTCATTCCAAAAGGGTGACTGTGTGGTTTATGCCAAACGCAAACGTGGTCTATGCCAGAAATTTTTATCCCAGTATGCTGGCCCATTCGTCGTAGTAGATCGCTTGAGTGAGTTGACCTACGTGGTGGCACGTCTGACGCCGGTCGTCGGTCTAGTCGGACCCAGTTGGCGCATGTTGCTCGCCTCAAGAAGTTCCATCCCGCACTTCGCCAGTGTTTCTGACTCGCCCAGCGGGCTTCTTCTGTGAACCGGGTCAGGGTATAAGCCCCGAGGGAAGAAGAAGAATAGGTTCAACTGGTTCTACCTATGGACGCCACCACCACCTATCCTTGCCCGACCTCATCTGCAAATTAACACAGTTAACCTCAATCGAACCGTAACAATATGAATTGCAATAAACTCGAACAAAACAGTTTGAAATAAGTAAAACAAACACAGTACAAAACGACGTTTGGCTCATGTGGCCGAGTTTGAATGCTTTTTTCACACTCACATTTAGAGATTTCTTTGATAAGGACATCCTGAAAACTCAATATGCTAAAATAACATCTACCTGGCGCACATGCTGCCAAAAAAGAGAGACCGGATGAAGGGTCTTCACGTGCCTTCATCATTTTAACAGCAGAGCTTTTAATCTCGCCATATTTCCGTGACGCGAAAATAGAAATGGTCATCATGATGAACCGGCACGCGCTGTTTTCCCCTTGTTTATCGTCGTCCTCAGCATCATCTTCTGCCTCACTTCCAGAGCACGTGCAGTGATTTTTCCGGATTGAAATACAATGACCTGATGGGCCAGAAAACGAGTACACAGCGATAGAAATAGAGAGGGAAAAAGAAAGAGAGACAGATAGAAAGACAAATAGAGAAACTCTTGGCGAAAAAAGTTTTCGCGAGGCGAGACTACAATCCGTGAACCCAATATTGAAGGCGAGCGTCTCAACCACTCGGCTATCCAGGCACCACTCGCTAACAAATTTTATTATAAGAGATCAGTATCGCTACATGCATCAAATTCGTGGATAACACATTCATACTGGGGATTCATGTTATGTGAAATATACAACAAATAGCTGGCTATAGCGCATTATTGCAGTGTGTGCGAAGCTCTGCACGGCTTCCACCAAGTGTTATATGTATAACATATGTCCCAATTTACGTGAGTAAAGCGGTGTCGCTTAAAACAAATGACCTGAAAATACGATTGCACAAGAACACCATATAAATATGAACTACGCTTTGTTTGGAACACGTGTGTTCCATCTAGTTTCAGATTGGTCGTCCTTTCGAATGCCCATTATGTTACAGCGTGAAAAAAAAAAACGAGGAAAAAAGCTGATCCACACATACGGCAGGGCACAGCGTCGTATGAATGCCTTACCTTTTTCCTGGTTCTCGTCGGGCTGTAACATAATGAACCAGTACCAACTAGCCCAGTTCACTGTGCTCCTAAATTTAGAATACCGTCAAGCTAAGCGCACGCCAACCAGGCTTGCGGTTGTTTACACTAAAATAGTAGCGAGAGTTCGAGCAAGAAGCAGCGAAAAAAGACACGGCATTAAGTATTGCTGCTATATATGTAGCCAAACAATACAGAATATGTATTAGGTTATGTATTTATTATTGAATAATTAATACTATGATTGCGAGTAAGCAAAAAAATACGCGTCAAAGTAATATTTTTTTTTCATTCTTGCTTGAGCTACAAACAACAGGTAAGTTCCACATAAAGGAATACATCGTTTTATTCAGTAGTTTTCGTTTATTTACTCTGAACACCATGTAAGCTGCAGAAAGAAGTGGGTAAAAGTAAGACCGTAGAGGAAACAAAATAGAGTGATTAAAATTTTCAAGTATATTGCGGTGCAGAAATAAGTGTGTCGTGAAGGACATGCTCGCAGAATATTCAAGGAATAATTTCATATGCGAGGAACTGCGAAGCACTGCTGGAGAGTGAACGGATATGCTGGTTTTCATGTAGTTAGAGGGAGTAAAATGTGCTGAGGTATTCTGAACAGTTTATAGGGCGGTAGTTACGTTTACTTGCACAAAATCCCACACTGAATTACTACCAGTTCAAAACGTGTTTCAGACAAATGAATTGCCTTACAGTGAGCCTCGTGTACAAACCTAATGAACGAGCGAATGGGAATTTTTTCGAGGGCCTCGTTTCTTTGTTAGACAGAACCAAATTAATCGAACAGACACTTTAGCCAGGGAAATCATAGCGGACATTAATTGTCGTCTTTAAAGGGGCACTCAAGAGCAAAACCATTTTTCTCATATTAGGAAAGTACTCTTTCACGATGCCAAAACCACCACGCTTGCTGCGAGAAGATGCTTAGTAAGCACGAAAATACGCAACAACAAAATGTGGGTGGCGACGCTACCTTGATGTTTCCACACCATTCGCCGTGACGTTACATGTTTTGACGGCGGCTACTAGGGACTACGTAGTTCCTAATCGGTAAAAATGAAGTACATTGTCCTCTGAGGGGGCCAGAGACTTGCCATACCAAGTTTGGGGTAATTTTATTGAGCAAATGGCGCCAGAATAAGATACACTTTGAAATCAGCGACGTCACGCGAGAAGATTTCGGCGCGAAATTTAAAAATGAGACTTTGACCTTGGTTTTCTTCTCTATTATTAAACCTATGGTGGCGAAATTAACGACATTAGAGTTCTCAGAGCCCAATTTATCGATCTAAACCAATTCATTGTTTCTCTTTAGTGTCCCTTTAATTGTAGTGTAGTAATAAAGGCGTGCGTTGAAATTGATTACAGTGGACGAAAAATCACCCTTTCCGTCGGTGGGATCTGAATCTACAACCTTCTAGTTACACGTCTGGCGCTTCCCCGTTTACTTCGTTGGGTACTTATGTATTTGTTATCCCTAGGAGTCTCAGCCAGCACCGCACGTAGCCCAGGTGGCGAGTTTGGAACTTTCATTTCTGACAGAGGGCATCACGTGGCACTTGATCTTAGCACCACGTAATAATAATAATATCTGTGGTTTAACGTCCCAAAACCACGATATGATTATGAGAGACGCCGTACTGGAGGGCTCCGGAAATTTGGACCACCTGAGATTCTTTAACGTGCACCTAAATCTAAGTACACGGGCCTCAAACATTTCCGCCTCCATCGAAAATGCAGCCGCCGCGGCCGAGATTCGATCCCGCGACCTTCGGATCAGCAGTCGAGCGCCATAACCACTAGACCACTGCGGCGGGGTGTTAGCACCACGTAGCAGCTGACCAATAAACCCTCGCATGCTAACTTGATGTTTTAAGTCTACCGAGGCGACGCCCTCGCTGAATCTACGAAAGAAGGGGATCTTTCGATCGTTTCGGTTGTGTATAAAAAAGAAACGAGGCCCTCCAAAAATACCCTTTTTTTCTTTAATTCACCGCGAAGCCCTTGCCCCGGCTTACTTATGCCTCAGGTTCGCATGCGACGTTTTATCGGTCAGCTGCCGCCTCATGGAAAGATCGCGTGCCACGAGACAAACTCTGGCAAAGAAGAGTGTTCCACACTCACCGCCTTGAGTACGAGTGGCACTGGCTAACACTCCAATAGGCTACACATACATAAATACCCAGCAAACGTACGGCGAAGCGCTTTCCGTCGTAGCTCAATCGGTTGAGCATCGGGTGTTTAGATACCATCAACGCAAAGGGCGATTTTCCGTTCACTTTATTCCATTTCAATTTAGGCAATTATTACTGCACTACAGTTAAAGCCAACAATTAAAGTCCGTTATGATTTCCCTTGGCTAATCGATTGATTTGGTTGTGTCTGTACACACTCAAAAGCTACGATCCTCGACAGACAGACTAAAATCTTTAATATAGAACAACTACGTCCATTATTTGCAAAAACGAGCGCGGCACCGTAGACGGCGACGCAGCTACAAACACATAGCCTCTGAGCAGCATGGCGTATGCATGACCGCGCCGTGTGTGTACATGTGTCTCTCTATCTGCACACCCATATACTTTTATAAAGTTGATTTGCACGTTAGTTAACTATAACCATGCTTATAACAATAATTGATGGGGTTTAACATCCAAAAACCACGATTATGAGCGACGCCGTAGTGGAGGGCTCCAGAAATTTTGACCACCCGGGGTTCTTTATACGTGCACCTAAATCTAAGAACACGGGCCTCAAGCACTTCGCGAGCCCTCAGGCAAAGCGACCGCCGCGGCCGGGATTCGATCTCCGCGACCTCTGGGTCAGCACTCGAGCACCTTAACAACTATATATTTAGACCACCGTGGCGGGTAACTATGCTTATTGAACGATAACGTCTGTTGCAATTCCACTATAGAAAGGGTACGGGGCGACCAGTAATGTTTAAAAGCAGACTCAATTTTATAGTGACAAGGAATGTGCACGTCATTTCATGCAAGGATGCCGCATTGCATAGAGTCAAGAAAGAAGGGCGAAACAACACAAGCCCTGCATAACACAAGCATAGCATCGCGTAATGCAACGCGTATTCGTCAGGTTGTTTTTAGCTCTAATCGACGCACACGGCAACAGCTCCGCGGAAGCGTATAACGAACACCACAGAAGGCAGAGACACTAGTACAACGCATACTTTCGTATCAAACACTTCCTCTTGCACACCATCTCCATTATGGCAGCTCGCGGCTCCGGCAATCTTACCTACACAAAGTCGTCATGCACAGTCACGCGATTTGGCAACGTTCTTGAACTCACCGAAGAGCGATATTCTCTGTGGCGACAGTCTCGTCAAAAGGCGCGCGCTTGTGATCTTGTTCAAAGCTTCGCACTCGTTGGGGCTACGACAACACATGGCCGTCAACGATTCAATGTCAAACAACGATGCGTCCGTCCCGACACGCGGTGTAAGTACGTGTTCATTCCACGACTTCCAGCGACGATACCGGCACGTAGTATTAATCAACGTTGTAAAAATACATGCGCGCAACAAAATTATTTCGGCATTACACACTGCGCTGCAAGAACTTCTTTTACAACGGCCCTCAAATGCGTCAAGTGCCTGAACGGCTTAAACGTCAGTGCGCCTGCGCGCCCCCTGGTTTGAAGTGATTGGCTCTCGCTCAGCGAGGCGATTTGAAACTGAGTTTCAGCTGCGCGCCCTCTTCCGTTCGATTGCCGCACCGGTTCTCGCTTTTCTCCCCTTCCTTATCGTGTTCGCTCGCGCGCCTTCACGATACAAGGCGAAACCCCATATGCGCAAAAATTCAGCGACAGCGACGAGCGATGCTATGAGCGACGAAACGAGCCGTTCGCGCCACGTGTTGCGTGGTCGATTTCGCGCGATCGCTCGGTTTTTCAGATTTGGAATCCGTCGCATGTCCGTTGCTCGTCGCCCGGAAGTTCTGTGTTCAAGTAGCCAATAGCAAAACACCGGAATAAGATGCATCAGTGACGTATTGCTGATTGCCGCCACTTTCTTATCGACGCACATCAACAACAACGTTCATCAACATGACCAACGGCGACGAGCGCAATGTTGACGTTGTTGAACGCGAAGGCTGACATCTCAGGGCCGGGAACTACCAAGTCCCGCGCAGTCTGTGACGCGGCTTGGCAGCACGTATCAGCAATGATGGGATCGAAAAAAATGCTGCAAGACAATGATAAACATTTTATGTACCATTGTGCAACAAAACATCGTATTTTACATTGCATACCGCTGAGAACGGGCCACTTTTGGTACGAGTAAACGCCCTCATGCCAGCAACAGTGGAGATCGCTCGCCGAGGCCGTCGCGTGAATGGGGTTTGCCCATCCAAGCGACCGCTTGCGCGAAGACGATCTACTCGCGTCGCTCGTCGCTGTCGCGTGCATTTTCGCGTATATGGGGTTTGGCCTTCACGGCAGTGCCTGAAAGGAAAAGCAACTTCTTGTTGGGGAGGCCGCTTCTGAGCGATTCTTCATTTGTATTTCCAGTGCTTGCTGTTTAAACATAGCGTTCGTGGACCATTCGTGTACAGGATATGTAACGAACGGTCCGTTTTTACTACTATCTGTAACAGCTGTTGTCCTCACGGCCGTGTCTGTGTGTGGAATCATGTGGAAAACTTGAGCCTTGGACAGCAAATGTCCGCAGTGCCGAGTGAGATCTCTTTGAAATTTGCACCGAGCCAGTGTCATCATCGATGCCTCGCCCTTAGGGCGATTCAGTTGCAACTCCTTTCTTATTGATGTTCCCTGTTAATTTAAATTAATATATTCTAAGCGGGAGATGTAAGCAAGTGCATACACCCATTATCAATTTGAAATCGCTTACTGAAACACGATTTAATATTACATTGCACGTCGTCGTAATGAAAAGAGAAAAATGCATATTTGTTGAAGAACATTTTAATTAACAAATTACCTTCTGAAAATGTCGTGAAAATGAACAAATATAATGAGCTAGCGAACGGGCCACAGGCAATTCGCAAAATATTTTTAACAAAATTGGTTTCTGGGCACAGTGCTTCGTATATGAAAAGAATGGCGAAATACTGTATATTGAATAGTAACAAAAATGAAAGCACTGCAGTGGGCCCTGCTATTTGTGTCTTGAAAAAGAGCTGTTGTACTCTGTTCACCGTTTGCCCATCGTCCCGCTTCAAAGCTGCGATTTCCAGTGTTCCACGAAATACATTGCCCTTTGCATTGTAGCAACGAAGGCGGAAAGAACCACACAGTCCTTGCAGTACATCCAGTCGGTGAGCCATAGAGTGCGACATACTTACTGGAAACATCTTTAGTTCTAATGTGAGCATGCGAGTTACGAGGGGAAATATATATGTGCCATGTGCGCCAGAATGTGTTAATGAGATATACAAAAACGCATTCCTGCTCAATTTCACATTGTGGTTCAATTAATTAACTGAGCCCCCTTAGTTCTTTTTTAACATACCTTACAGCTAGGGCCCAATGGGGCAATAAGGAGTGCGTGCTTAGATGTTACACTAAACAAAAAGGTAGAAAAATTGCATAAAGTACACACGTCTGATAAAATTTCAATGAAAACCTGATTTTTAGCAAAACATCATATAACTCTACTTCAGCTTCTGTCTTTAGACAGTCTACAGACTGGGATTTGACAATAGGAAATAACACAAATTTATCACAATCTATACACTGGGATTAGACAAAAAACAAACTTCATCAACTTAAGTTTTGTCTATAGATTGTATATAGACTAACAATAGAAAAAAAGAACCATACGCTTTTTAAAACTTTTGTTTATAGACAATCTATAGAACGGAATTAGACAAAAGATGACACGCATTTATAAACTTTTGTCTATAGATTGTCAAAAGATTTTCTTTAGGCAAAATACTAAATCTCCATAAAGGCGAACTCATCTACAAGAAGTCTACAGACACTCTATAGACTGTCTAAATTCATTTTTGTAAGGGTAGCGTGTTCGAGGTATTCCTTTGCTGCACCTTGTTACACTTACGTAACATTCTAAGAACTAACAATCAAAACAGAGAAAAGCCCGCTTAAACCTGCGTGTAGACGTTGCTGCATTTCCGCAACAAGTTTTTTTTTTTTTAAATGCTTCGCCTTGAGCTACCATAATTGCTCATTCTAACCAATCAAGGACTGAAGCTGTGCGTCAGAGTGCAGTGATACGTCTTAGCTTTATCAATTATAACTGTATTTCTGAACCTAGTAAAGTGACGGAAGATGTCCTGCGCTCTTCTACACAACCTCCTAGTTCTGTAGATTTCAAAGAATATTGTCATATTTGAATAGTTTGTTCCTGGCGACGGACAGTTGCTCCGTTGCTCAAATGCAACGTGTACATTTACTTCCTTCTCAAAAATGAAAATCGGCTTTTAACGCTTCCATGGCCGAGTGATTCCTTCTAACGGTAAATACACCGTGGTTTCCTACATTCATGTCTGCAAAACTGCGCGAAAAACGAAGACATAGGAAGAATCATACAGGACGAAGCGCCTCTTCACGTGTCCTCGTTTATCGCATTCTTTTGCGTTATTAACACCATACCACATGCTTATTCCCAGACCCTTTCCGCAAGTGAAGACAATGCAGAGTGCAAGTCTATTTCAATGCAACATGTGTGCGACATGTTTTGAGGTCACATGCATTAACTTTTATTGAGATCTTTGTGTTCGCGCGTTACAGTGTCGCTTCGTCTCGAGTTAACCGTTGCGTTTGCGCTTCCACGTTCCCACTTTTGGTGCATACCGCTAAGACACAGTGCACATTGAGGTGGTTTTGTTACACCTTCCACTCAGCCCTCAGCTCCGACTGTCCCCGCCTCTCCTGGGCTTCTTCGTCTTCGTTCACTGACCGAGCCCAGGACGTGTCATAAAAGTTGTTCGGCCTGCATTCAAATAGTACACGCTTGCTGTTAGGTCTACGGCGGCACTTAGCTCTGCTTTGCCGCAAATTTTATTGTTTTTGTTACGATTGGTTTTCTCTTTCAAATATTCAGTGTGATGTAGAAGAGCGCTGCAAGGGTCCCGGCTCCACGGGAATCTGCATGACGTACTGCGAGGAGTGGAGAATCCAGTCGTGTTCAACAAACAAGAGCATTTGATTTATTTTGTACCAAGCTCCACCATGAGTCAGCCGCGCAGTGTTATGCGCACTTAAATCTTTGAAATCGAATGGCAATGAACATGTTTCCCCTTGAAATCGTTGTTTCTTTGCTTGTTGTTGCACATGCGGAACGTACCATTTTTATATGGAATCAGGGGTTTTACGTACTAAAACCGCCATATGTTTATAACGCGCGCCGCACTGGACTGGTCCAGAAATTATGACCATCTAGTGTTCTTTAACGTGCACTGACATCAAACAGCATGCGCGCCTCTAGCATGAAACAAAAACTGTGCGAAAGAAAAATTGTGCAGTGAAGGAATATAGTCACCTTCAGGTTTTGTAGGAGTGCTAGTTTTGCTGAAGAAGGAGCGGCGGAAATAGTTGACTTAAGTATCCGCGTACGTTGTTGGTATTTTGAATGATGTGTTCAATGTGTGGCCTACAGTTCATATTACATGTTATACGCGGGCCTAAATAGTTTTAGAAGTGAAGGGTTATTGTGCAGCGCTGAACACGCGTAGCGGACATTTTTTTTTATTTTTTACCATACAGTTAGGCGAAGCAACTATGTCTGGTTGGTTGTTATATGTTAAGTATTTGTGTCTTTATGGGCCCCACCATAGAGCCTTGTTGATGTATATAGCGGAAGCCGGCCTCTACCTGTATATTTAACTATGTATGCCGTTGGGCAAACTTTCGAAATTGAAAAAAAAAGTATGCCTGCCTGTTGTTTATGGAAATTAGAAGGATTGCGGGTCCAGAGTAGAGTAATTTCGAATGATTCAATCTAACTAAACAGTCGTAACAACAAACCGGCAGGCGGTTTTTCGTTCAGGCCGCAGACCGAAACTTATAAGTGAGTTACCGTAATAGCATTCGAGTTTCAAGTAGTAAAATCTAGTTAAAGAACAGTCCATCTTCGTTATCTTGCTGATGTGTTTTATTGTCATAGAATATACATGGACATTCTTTGTTGAAAAGAGGAGACGGTGGCAGTCGTGCCAAGCATGCATACTGCCACTATTATGGTTAATGGCGCGCAAGAGATGAACAAGATGGTAGCCACTGTTCCCTGTATATGGTGCCCTGAACCTCGGAACAGCGTCTCAAGTTAGATTTCAGACCTTGGCGACAATTCATCGATTGACGATAGTGAATTCGCCGCCTGCATGTTCGCGAGGCGGGAGCGCATTACGTCAACTGCGACTCTGGTCTGTTCTTGCCCTTAAAGACAACGGCCTGAGATTCGCAGTTCTATGTCCATACAATACAGAGCGACACATCCTGTCCGCCTGGCCCTGGGAGCAGCAGCGGTGCGCCGGCCCATCCACTGAATTGTCATTTCGGCAACAACTTTGAGGTTGAGGTTCGCGAGGCCAGGGCAATGAATTTTTGCTGCCACGACACCCGTCCTCCAGATCTTCCTCTCGAGGCTACCATCTGTTCACAATTCGATACCTTGTGCTTTCCTTAGAATGGTCAATCCAAGGTCCGTAAAGGTCGAAACGCGGATATCATTCATTATGAGTAATTGTGAAGGCCCCGTAATTAAGCGAGACGGAAGGAGACAGAAAGAACAGAAGAAATCAACGCAACGCGGCAGCATGATATGGGGAGACCATTGCGTACGGGCAGAGACGTACTGAAAGAAAGTGATGTAGTATTTTCATCTAGATCGCCGAAGATTGGTAAGCTCAAGAAATGACGCTTGAATCACGAATCGATAAGAAAGGACGGGTAAATTAGACGCCAGTTTGAACGAAGCGTTAAACATTTGTCACTGAGACAGTACAGTTAACCGTAGGAAAAATTTTCAGACGACAAACAGAATTTGTGAGAGGACAAAAATGAATATATTTTTAAATCTGACATGCGACAAGCACTGTCAGCAGCAGCAATCAGACTTGTGCCTACAAGAATGAGAACCTTAAAATTTCGCAGGTTTATTTCAGGTGAGCTATGACACATCCGCCGCGCTCAATGTCTACTGACGCCAAAACTGGACGAAAGCACCTCAGTGCTCGGAAAAAAGAAAATCATGCAACAGAAAAAGAAGAAAAGGCTTTCATCACGCGTAGATATGAAAAAGAAGGGCTAACAGCGATGAAAGTAAGAGCACGTAAGAATTGGCAGAACCGCGACGTTTGCCATGAACAGACAAACCACAGTTAGGCCGAAACACATGAAGGTATCCGGTCATGTCAGATGAGGGACTGTGATTATAAATTGTTCTAAACAGTTGAAACAGTTCTGGAAGAGAAAAAGGTTCTAGCTAAAATCCAAGTAGCTTTCACTTCATTGCGTGGTTACAGATTGAATTGGGACCACAGCGAAATGCGTCTGAAGAACTACGCCGAATTTAAGCGTCGTCATTGTGCGTGCGACAGCAATCGGCGAACCCTAAGTGTTGGTTAGTGCCGGATGTTAAGTGCACTACGAATCGACATATCCGCATACAGCGAACGAAAAGGCAGCACAGGGCGTCACCAGTTAGCCGATTTCAGACGACCGCCAAGCCTGCGTGCGACCGCTTTCGACCCTTCGCTCCGCCGCACGGCACGCGGAACCGCTCGGGCATGCCGCATAGATTCACTTCCGTGCAGGCGGCGAACAATTTATAGACATGCTTTACAGCTGGCGGTGTGCGCTAGCTCAGGACCGTTGTAGCGTCGTAGAAGCTTGTTTACTAAACCGCGAGATGGATGCGCAAAGCGCGTATGGTAGTAAAAGTCATCGCCGCTCTTTTCGCGAGCGCCGGCCAGCGCTCGCTTATGGAGGGGTAGGAATGTACGCTTTTAGTAAGCTAATTTTGCAGCCCTTTATTTGCGCAAATGTCGATGATACCTAACACTCATGATGAGCGCTATAGCGAAAACTGAGAACGAAGAAGGCAGAAGAAACGAGGACGAGCGCTTCTTATTCCTCAGTTTGCGCTACAGCCCTTATCATAACCTACCAACTAGCCCAAGCCGCCACTCCTCTGAGTGAAGAATTGTATTCCGTTAACACCCGATTGTGTATGAACCTTTATTTTTTTCAGTGGGTAAATCGCAGGATCTCTCCGCAAGCTTCTTTTATGAAATTTACTTTGCTACCAGAAACTGTTACGTTGTTGGGTCTGTTGGAAAAAAAGAAGGTAAGAGAAATGTTACACAGACAAAAATCGTAAATCAATTCGGTGTCAGCAAGACATGAATGTGATTATAACTTAACATAGATAACATACGAGGAGTGCCTTCGTGAATAAAAGGAATGACAACGCAACAAAGTACAGCAAAATGGTGTGTGAAGTGGGGAAACATCGATTAGGTACAAGTTAGACATGGACCCCGCCCACCGTAAAGATTAGAAAGCAAGAGTAAAGGTCGTTCCAGCTCACAGGCAAACAATATCACTGCTTGATCATTCTTTCTGCCACGTAGCACTCCAGGAAAAGCAGCTCATAGCAGCCTCTGAATTGTCTAAAAAGGTAAACACCCAAAGAGAGAGGTTTCGAGTAGCTCATAGCTAATTTTTCTACATGGGGCCTCCTTCAAAATGAGGACATCAGTAAATCAGTCCTTATATTTAAGGTACACATAAAATGTTACCACTTATAAAAAGAGAGAACTTCCTTACTTTCAAAGCAATTTCTTTAAAAGAACGCGCACAGTTTTCCGTAGTTTATTGTCTTTAGATATACGACAAACTACTTTGATGCGGGCCCTACTCTAGGATCCTTTTTTCAAACCGGCCTTTTTTCAAGAATTTAGGCGATGAAATGCCAGGTCAAAATTATTTTCGAACTAAAACTAAGGAATGCGATAACTGTAGATGGGCAAATAAAGCTTTCAGGTATTTTTTGCAAGAAGACACCATATCACAGTGGAGAAAAGGAACTAAGATATTCACCATCAACTATACGGCTGGCAGTGTAAGTGATAGGGTAACAAAGAGTGTCATAGTAAGAGTGGCGTTCTTTCGTTTTGCTTTTAGAAAACATCTGGCGTCTTTCGTTGTTTTATTTCAACGGCGTTTTTAACAAAATTTTTAGTTTAATCACGCACAGGAGAAATCTCACCAGGCACTACCTTGGAGGTAAACAATGGCTGCTAATGGGAATGAGAGACAGAAGAAGTCGGCTTTTAGCTAACACTTACACTTCTACTTCTACTAAAGTTTCCTCTGGAACATGCCAATGACTGCTTGGGGAATGAGAGACAGAAGAATTCGGCTTTTAGTTAACGCGCACGCTGCGAATTTTTTGTTCAACAACGCACAGGAAAAATCTCCCACCAGCCCACCTTGGAGGTGAAGATCTGGAACTAGCGAGATTGTACGCACTACGACTACGAGGGACGAACGGGTGCCGCCTTAAGGAGCTTCGCCCGTAAAAGTCAGAGAGGCGGATAGTGTGCATTGGGTATATTGTGCTGCAAAAAAAAAAAAAAAAAACATTATGCAGTTGCACTCAAGGCGCGCGTGGTTCAAAGGTTCCGTTTTCGCCGAACTGCGCTTCGCCCGGCGCCCTGCTTCGCTCACGCGGTTGCGTCTCAGTGGGAGTTTCGGTGTCGCGGACTGCCGCGTGTGTTTTGCGCGCTCGTGAAAGTCGCTCTGACAGAATTTTCGACAAAATGCCGCATGCATGTGATGTTGCCGAATGCCCGAATGGTGCACGCCGCCAGTGCACGCTGCCGCGCAGTAAAGGCGGGCAACGTTGGGCACGGCAGCAGTGACGTGTGAACGACTGATTTCAGGCGTGTGATTTGAAGTGCGCTCACGCGATGGGGACCTCTAAAACGTGATTTTAATTCAAAATAAGCATTCCTTGCCATAAAACTAGCACTACAAAGTTTCTGGACCGCTATTTCAACAATCAACGTCGACTTAATATTTGCCTTTAGTGTCCCTTTAAGGCCATGTCAACATTTTCTGTGAACACTCAGAATGAATTACAAGTGTATCATTTCAAATCAAATGGGCTTCACAATTTTAAAGTGTTTGGTATAATGTGGTTCAATATTCACTTTTGTTCTAGATTCGGGGAGGCCAGCATGTGCACTATGGGTACAAAATAATACAAAAGAAGATTTATACGCTGGTTGCAAGTCGTGGTACAACACAAGCTGCCGTCACATAAAAACAAGTTTGTATACTTACAACGAAACTAAATGCAGCCGTCTCAAAGTGACAAAGAACATACCAGTACCTTGAACACATATTTGTGTTGTGCGAAGAAACACGGATGAAGGGGAGTACACAGGACGGGCGCAAATGAAACCTGTTTCTTTGGTGTGAATTTAGCTCAATACCTGTGATAAAACGTGCTAATCTAAGCCTTCCCGTGTGGTAAATATTCGTATAAAGTGCACACTGCCTGCACCAAGTTTTCACTCACATGCTAGGCCTTTACGCGCATCATCTTTCTTAAACACACAACTAGATGTCTTTATAAAATTAAGCAGCACTTCGCAGATATAGACTGAAAAGCAGGCGAACCAATCAAGTGACGAAATTCTCGTGCCGAAGTAAAACACACCTCGTGCATATTTACTTAAACTACATATATGCGATTATTAGAACCTCACAGGACCCTTTCCTGAGCGCAATAATATCCAGCATATGGCAAAAAAGAATCCTACAGTGGAAGCTGTTCCATCGGCATAGGCTAAACATACCAAGGCATGTGCGTTTTGAACATGTCAATATTACATGTTCGCCTTAAGTGTACCGACCTCCGCAATTCAGATGTATTAAACAAGTAAAATAGTAGAATCTTCGAAGTGAGAATGCCCGTACACGCTACGACAACCAGGCAATGACCACCATGAATCGTTGCGAGGATCTACGACTGACACTTGTGGGAATCGAGCGCGCCTTCCCCTTTGGCGCCTCGTTCCCCATCTAGCGCGTGTGCTGCCCCCGCGCCAGCACCCGCGCGAACCTATCTTCTCGCAAACCTATCTCCGCACACTCGCCTTAATAAATATCTACACTGGCCTCAATAAATATTTAGAAAACTTAGGGACGCTTCAGCTTCGCCTTTAAGAGTTGAACGCGATAGCGATATCCGGCCCCATCCTCATCGTGCTCTGTTTCGCTTGTCATTATGTACACTCGCCCGGTCTCACACACACGCACACACGCACACACACACGCACACACGCACACACACACACACACACACACACACACACACACACACACACACACACACACACACATACACACACACTCGACATCCTTATAGTAAAGGTAAAGGTTTCCGCCCTCTTCAACAGCACTTTCATGACAACAGTGTACCCACTGCGTGTGTGTAAGAGAGTGCGCGCACTATTGAGTATGCCCTTTGTAAAGCGTGGCACGCTTTAAACCAGCAGCAATTACGCGCGTGATACTTTTTAGAAGTTGCGATGCACCCACTACGCGTTCGTAACGGTATACGCGCAGTAAAGTGTGTGCCTTCTGCAATGCGTGGCCGGCTTTAAAGGGACCCCATAGAATAAAGAACCAGTTTAGAGAAGGGAAACTGTAGCCTTGACAACGGTACGAAAGATAAGCAGCGGTAGCGCATGGAACTACCGAAGGCACCCAAGAGATGGCGCTGCGTAAACAGGAAACGGAAAGCAAAATTTATTGTTTTTTTTTTGTACGTAGAAAAATGCAAATGGCTGCCTTTTTAGTACCGGGTGCGTATGCGCATACGCGGGTGCCTCGGCCGGTTTTTTATTCTATCCTTTTTAAACAGAAGTGGAGGCCGGGACTCGTGTAGGGCTACGGAGGTCTCGTTATCTTTCGCCCGCTTGTTTTGAGCGCGTCGATACGCCCAGCAGCACGCCAAAGCGCCCTTCGCAACGCAGTACCTGTGCGTACGAAGGTTACATGGAGCCGAAAGGCATACATTGGCAACTGGCACCAGTAAGAACAATTCACGAGTGAGTAGAAAGAACGATAATCTTTATTGACAGTGAGCAAGCGGTAAAAGGCCCTTGTTCAGACATCGTGAGCTCGTAAACGACTAGCCTTCGCGGTACTTCAAAGAGACGAAACAAATTAGATGACGTTTGTTGCCGGTTCCACCGTCAGCTAGCGCTCACAATTACCAACTTGTATTGTAGGGCAGGCGTAAAGCATCAGCATTTTTTTTTTTGCTACAGTTTCAGTACTTGCTTTCAACGAGTACGCCTGAAGACCCGCGGGTTTGTTGTTATTACAACATATTGCGGTCAGACTGAGAATACCAAGCAGGTTCACGCAAAGAAATCACATTATAGTGGATGCCTACAGAATGGCAGAAAACATGAGCATTTTAACGCGTGATACCGATGAAACAACCCATAAATGAGATATATGCAAGGCCTCAAAGAGGTGCAGAAACACAGAGAAGGGAGAAACGATTTCCTATCCCGGTCATTCTCTTATTGTGACATCGCCACTGGAAAGTAGGCTTCATCAACAGTCTGGCCAAGTCGTGCTCATGCCATCGCATAATTCACTCGTTCATTTGAGCCCACCAGACCTTGCAAGTGCAAGTGAAATAGCAGCTTTGTCCAATCGTGTTAGCATACAACGCAAAAGCGAGAACAGTGAAGTGTGGTATGTTAACGAGGTCACAAAGCAGAAAGAAAAACGCTGAGCGTGAAAGTACGTGTACCTGCCATCGTCGAGGAACCTGTGGAAACTGACGCCTTCGCTGGTATCGCAGCTCCTGCGGCACCATACAGTAGCACACCGACTGCCCACCATAATTGCAATATGATTACATCGGTGAAATAAAAAAGTTTCATGCGTATTTTAGACAACATTAACGATAGAACTCGCAAGAAAACGGGGAGCAACAAACCAGCTGCCAACCATCGGACGATAACTGCGCATATTCTGCGCGTTATCTGCGGCACCCGAGACGCAGCGGCGCACTTTTTGCGCTTCGTCACTGGTCACAGCGACGGTCCAGTTGCTCGCTACCGCGCGCCGGCCGTCAGCGGTGAGCGACAAGGCAGAGATGTTTTCAATCACTAAGCAACAAATTTACTCATCATTCAAACATTACTTTCAGTTACACAAGAAAAAGCAATTTTTTGCGGCAATGATAGCTGTATTTCTCTTAAATGTTTCTTTTATTACGGCGCCTCTGGCGGATTTTTTGGCGTTGCCGAGGGCAGATTTGAACGGAGCCACTATGGTTTGTTTTTTAGCTGCGACGGGGTCGATTTTTTCGCCCCCCTTCGACGATGGCTGGAACTTGAGACTTTCCGAGGCCTGGGGACCCTGCAACACTTTTTGAGCAGGGTCAAAAAGCGCTGCCAATCGGTATTCGAGGCTCCTGAGAACACGCGAGCCAAATATTATAGCGAAGCGAGCGGCCTGGAATTTACAATAAATTGTCAAAGTCAGCTTAAAATCGCTCCCTCTTCTCTCGACAAATAATGTATTAGTCCGCAATATATGACGCGATTGTCGGCAGTTCCACCATTGGCTGATGTTATAATCACAATAACACCGTCATTATTACCTTAGTTGTTAATTTGGAGTTCAATAAGTAGATAATATGTATGTTTATATTGTGTTATGCCGTTAAAACATCGAACAAACATTAATATTAGCACTTCCGGTCTCACCGACAGCTCGTCTGCTTGTAGTTGCGTGGTTGCGTTTTCTTCACCATGTGCAGTGCCGAAATCGTGAATATTTCTGTGCTTTTGACCATCGCCGGTTGCCTTTGAGAGTGGCAGCCGTTCGAGTGTTGCCTCGTCAGCTGGAAACTGCATCGTCGGCACGTTCTCACGACCGACCGAGGGCAGCGGTGCAGTATTTCTCCGATAACAATGCTGGCGCAGGCTAGCTTAGGATACCTGTGTTCGCTGTATGGCGAGAGTCCCGTTCGCTGTCTGTTCAGTATGTCATCGAGCCGTACCTCGGCGTATCCTCCCCGTAGTCTCAGGTTCCCGAGAAACCGCGACACAGCAACCAAGCAGAGTCGCATTTTCACGGTAGCTGCAGACAGCCGGGGGATGGGTCCGCGCCGGCCCTGATGCCCCACGATCCTTTCTTCTAGTCTTTAGTTCTTTGTTGTCAGCCCGCACTCGCTGTGCGCCCGCATTCGAAGAGCAAACAGCATCGAAATACCGCCACTGGGAGAAGGGTGCACGCAGCTTTGCCGTGTTGAATACGATTGAAGCGCGAGCAGTGCGACGAGGCGGTGTATCGAAGTGTGGGTCGAAACCCATCTCAGCTGTCATTCGTTCCAAACGCGCACGCAAGTTTGCATCCATGGTTGGCAGAGCGATGAAAACACTACGGCAGTTCGAGGTGCACACCCAACATTACCAAACCGACTCGCAGTTTTCAAGCACGCGCGTTACACGGTGCCATCACCGCTCGACGACGACCGCGCGAGCCGACCGGAAGTGGCGCCACAGGCCACGTGGTTGCGCCGAGACGCCAGAGAGAAAAAAAATGAGGAAAAAAAAATGCCGCCGGCGCTGACGTCGCCTCCTCGCACATCCGCCCTCCCTTCACGCCGCGCGCAGCTTTCCGCGCGCTCGCTGCTTTGAGTTGAGGGAGAAAGCTGCGGCACGTGATCTCTATAATTTGGTAACACCACTTAGACTTGACGGATTCCAAAAATTTTTGCGGCATATGACTCGTGAAGAGTCATACGTCAATAATGATACTATTCCAATATAACTAAGAAAGGTGTTGCAGAGTCCCTTTAAACCACCAACTCTTTATGCAGTTCACATGGAGTGACGCCCGAAGACAGTATACGCTTGAACCCCGCTTTACCGCGATATTACATCTCGTACTGCGACACCTGTACACAGGACGCGTATGTTTCTGAAGCATTAAAGTTAATTTAATTAAAGCAATGAAGTGGCTCTGTGGTAGAACACCTGCTTGCCACGCAGACGGCCTCGGTTCGATTCTCACTTGAACCTATGCACTTTGCATCTTTCGCGATATTTCGGTCACAGACAACATGATGATTTTTCGCTAACAACCAACGACACCGACGCCGACACCGGAATTTCTGCGGAACGAGCTCTTTAAAGCTATCGCTTTAAAATCTGTAAGCCTACCTTGTTCAGAACGTTGAAGCAATTCTTTCGAATGAATACGAAGTTGATAGTTTGTTATTATAGCTGAGTGAAAATATTTCCTAAAAATTAAGATTAAGAATCTGCTGCACAATATTGTGGTATTTTCGACCTCCATAGCAATCATTCGTTACGCGATCCGGCCAAGTATATTTCCTAAATAATATATTTCCTAAATAAATGCTCAACAGACCATTCGAGAAATCACAATCTCATATGTTTGTAATCGATAGTCACAGTGATACGCGAATAGAAAGATGATGTAATTCCGTTTTGTACTTTATAATCTAGGCGAAAAAAAGCTGGTTAAAATAATCTACCTCCATTTTGTTTTCTGCTACAGAAAGATACGGTGCTGCTCACCCATGTCTACTAAAATGTTGAGACACTAGTGATGCTGTTCGTGACATATTTATCAAAATTAGAAGCCTTACATTAAGATATGAGATATTTGGCGCTTCATTTTATTTCTCAGACCATTAATAGCGCGCAATAGTCTTAAATAATTCAATTACTGGAAGTATTCTACGCTGGCTTATCCAGCTCATAATTTCGGCACAGCTACTAAATACCCACTCGCTGCATTGGGCGGAAACGTGCGGTTTGGTTTTTTAATACATGTTTATCAATACACGAAGCTACATTTCATTGAAGAGTAACACAACAAAACAAAGTCACAGTTTCGCCGCAAGGGCGAAGCAATGAATGCGATAGCAAAAAATTGGAATCTCATATGAAGAACGCCAAGCAGCTCGTTACTTACAGCACGCCGCTGAAGCACAAAGGACACCCGAAATGAACGCAGAGGCACACACAGGACAAGTGTTAACAGCTGTCACAGTTGTTACGTCTTTCTGCTTAAACATCGCGCTGTAAGTGTCGACAATGTTTGTTTGTTTCCTCAAAACTATGGCACATACCCACTCGGGGGGATTGGCCAAGACTGCGTGTCGACGATGTAGAATGAGACGCTCTTAGATATTTCTTATTCTTTTAAACTCTTGCATGCGGAGAGACCCATCTGCGTCTCATGCCACATGGTGGCGTCTGGCGCAAGGTGTGACCGGTGTAATTTTTCTTTCGTTCCACATCACGAGTGGGTACAGAAAGGGGCCACTTTGTCGTGCGCGTCTCAAGGGCAGTTTTCAAATTGAAAGAAAAGGTAGGAGCGTTGCGTGATAGAAAACACGTCCAAGCTCCTCCGATATCTGCGTACCGCAAGCGGTAAATGGTAAACATAAATAGCGCACCGTTCTTTCGCTGGCGTATACATGGCGTGTGGTTGAGTTGTCTAACTCAACGTGCTGGGGAGCGAGGGGTCGCTGGTTCGATTCTGCGGTCGGGTGCTTCATAAATTTTTCTTCTGCTTTATTTTTCTTTGCGTCTTTTTTATAGATATACATACATATACATATCCGGGACATGACGGCGACGGCAAAAATCCGCCGATAGTGTCCATATAATTGTTATCGCATTAAAAATTGGAGGCACCACTAATCTAAGACTTAGGTGTGTGGTAATAGCACTCGAACCGCGGCGTTCGTGTGCCTTGATGTATTCATTGGTTTAAGTTCGTGTTTCCACGCCGTGCCGCAGAAGATCTTTCAGGACATGTAGGAAGAAGCACCTGGTTGAGATCAATTCCTGCAGGTGCCACAGCGATCCAAGCCATTAACAAGAAAAGCATGTGTTCTTTGAATAAACTCATTCAGTTAATTTTCAATATTTACACTGGCACTTGTTGAATGGTAGGTAGACTTATAATTCAGTATCATGTTTTCCACATCACTGTTAATGCGAACCAGTATCATCGAATTCATACCGGTTAGAACTTGTTTAAACACATGGTTTGAATATTCGCAAAACCGGAAGTAAGCTTTCGACCGGAAGTGCTGGGAAAAGAAACAGTGTCACTCGTTGGTTGTGTAACTAAAATATTTTTTACAGCCCAAAACATCCGCTTAGACTGTAGAATGTTGCAAAACTCGAAGCCATAATTGTGTTAGCGTGCTACCTCTGTTGCGGAACGTCGGCCTTCTAATCGTAGCGCCACCAAAAAGACGGATCCATGAGACTGCAACGAAATGCCTTTAATGGCGACAATCGAACACAAAAAAAGTACATGATGATAGTGGTGCACGGACTTCTTGGCGCTAGCTGCGGAGACAGCAGCCCACTATCAATTCCTCTTCTTTGTCGTCTGCTGATCTCCGACATCCTCCGGGGCCTCAAATGTGGTATCATCTAGCTCTAGACTATGTAGCTTCTGCACTGGCCTCTTGACTACTTTGCCTCCCTGTAATCGCACTAAACAGGCGCGCACCACTCCGTCGTTTCCTGGGTACACTTCTTGAACCCGGGCTAGTGGCCAGAATAACTTGGGCGTGTTAGGAATGTCCACAATCACGATGTCGCCGACCTTTAAGTTTCTTGGGACCACCACCATGTCATCAGCGCGATATTCTGAAAGCGCTGAACATGTTTTTGCGCGATACAGAGCTCGACGAGAGACTGTAAATAGTTTTTGGACATTCAAGGACTTACTTCGTCGCCACTTTTTTCCATCATCATCATCCGCATCTTCTCTCCACTCTCTATACTACCACTCTCCCCTTTCCTACTGCTGAGTAGCAGGCCAGAACATTGATTCAGGCCGACCTCTCAGCTTTTCTGCCATAATAAACCTTTTCTCTCTCTCTGAGTGATGCGTGGGTGAGCGATGAGCAGATGGTAGCTGAAGCAAATACTCATGTTTCCATCGCTTCCAGAAGTCTTCCATCATTTTCTGTCGATGTTGGAAACGGCGCTGGTAGTCTTTGGCCCCGTGGCTTGCTCCTTGTTTTGACAACGTATTTCCTTCTGGTAACGTCGTCAGTTGCTGGCCGACTAGGAAATGCGCTGGCGTGAGAGCTGCAGGTTCGCTGGCCTGATCACGACAATACGTTAGTGGCCGTGAATTGAGAACCGCTTCAATCTCAGTCAAGATGGTTAATAGTTCTTCTGCGCACAGACAGCTTCGGCCTAAAACTTTTCGTAGTGCCGTCTTCACAGTCCCAACCAATCGTTCCCACCAGCCTCCCCACCATGGGGCCGCTTCGACTATGAACTTCCACTGTATCCTTTGGTTTGCAATATAAGCCTGGAAGTCGTCTTTTCGAATAACCTTCCATATCTTTTGTAGCTCCCGAGACGTCCGCTTGAAGGTAAGGGCATTGTCGGAGTAAATGGTACTTGGCAGTCCCCTTCTTGCACTAAAACGCCGGAATGCCAACATGAAAGCAGGTGACGACATATCCGAGAGCAGTTCCAAGTGCAATGCTCTTGTCACTGCACACGTGAAAAGAACGATGTACATTTTGGAATCGGAGCTCTCGGATGACTTCGCATACAATGGTCCGGCGAAATCAATTCCTGTAGTGTCGAAAGGTTTCGTCTTTTCGACGCGGCAAGCTGGAAGCGGCGGGTACGGCGGCACAGTGGGTCTCGTGCGAAGACGCACGCATGTCAGGCATCGGTTGATCGCTTTCTTTGCCGCTTGTCGCGCTCTCGGGATCCAGAAGCGTTCGCGTACGTTGTGTACTGTCGCCGTTACACCTCCGTGCATGGCTCGCCGATGGGCATCGTTAAATACCAGCTCGGTGAAACGGTGTCGACTTGGAAGCAGGAATGGATGCTTCACGTCCCAGCTGTCTCTGAGATTTTCTAGTCTTCCGCCGACGCGTAGAAGCCCGCTTTCGTCGATAAATGGGTGTAGTTGTGCTACCCATGAGTTACTGGGTGAACCTTGTTTTTCTTCTAGCCACCTCCGCTCGTCGGGAAACGATTCAGATTGAACTTGGCGGATCCAGTATCTCTCGGCTGCCAAAATTTCTTCAGCAGATATGGCTCCATCTTCCTTAGTCTTGAACTTAACCTTGGACACAAAACGCTGCATCCATGCTGTGATCCGAAGGAGCTTGGTTGTGAGTGATTCCTCTGGAATGACGTCCCTGTGTGGCATGTAGTACGCAGGGCCATCCATTGATTCGTTGTCAAGTACAACTTCAGCGTGGCCGGAAACAATGTACTGACGAACCGCTGTATCATATCTCTCCAGCAGTCCTCCTGACTTCGAGATACGTTTAACCAGATTTCGTAGTCGAGTAAGTGCGACGCTGTAGTTGTCTTGTAGCATCTCGATATCCGGGTGTTTACGTGGCACGGCTACTTGGTACCTTTTTCCGATCTTTGTCATCTTACTTTCGAAAACAGACAAGGTGTCTGAGCACCCGTGAATCGCTTCCGTTGGTGCAATTCGCATGGCATCCAACGTCCAAAAGGACTCCAGTATGTTTTGCTCCAATCCTTTGCTTTCTTCAGCTTGCACTCGCAGGACGCAGATCATCACCTCGGATGTTCCGCTTATGAAGCTCGTTTTTGTGACAGGACCTTGCAGCGTCCATCCAAGAGTGGTCTTGACCGCTACCAATCCTTGTACTTCCGTGCTGCGTATGATGTCGCCGCTCACGATCTTCCACAGTTGATCAGATCCTATGAGCAGGCTAATGCCTTTTTCGCCACACTCTCTAGGCACAGTTTGCTCGTCTGCCAGCCGATAATTTCGCTCTCGCAATTTGGCTGCGAAGGAGCATTCCATAGCCGTGGCAGGGATGTCGTGGCAAATTACTGGCATGGCTATGGCTTCGATGACGTGCTCGTTGTAATGAAACTGGCTACGTAGGCGAACCTCGACGACATTGCACTTTCTCACACGAGAAGGAGCGTCTGATGCAAACGTGTTCACCGCAAGGCAAGTCTCTCTAAGGATTTTTAGTCCCAACCGTGTCACCAGGTCTTCCTTAATGAACGTGCGTTGACTGCCTCCGTCGATGATGCCTCTGACATAAGACGTCTCGTTGAAACCGACAATCCAAGAACGGAAGGTCTGTAAGTTGACGGCTTCGTCAAGTTGATAGCTTGTAACGGCAGTCGACCGCAGTGACTCTTCTTTTATTGGCTTAGTAGCAGCAGAGACCATGTTGGGTGACTTTTCGCCTCTTGTCGCACGATAAACTGGGTCGCACATCGTTGTAGCGTGCCTGCCTTTGCATGTCACGCACACCAGCCTCCGCCGGCACTCGTTTGCGCGGTGGCCCTTCATAGTACACCGATAGCACCGCATAAATTTAGCGAGCCGGTTCTTTTTCTCTGAAATGGTCAAGGTAGCGCTGCATGCCTCGGTTTCATGCCTCTCAGACTTGCAAAAGAAACATTTGTTGCGTACTTGATTCGGTTCTTCGGATGCATGTAGGACCGATGACAACGGCACATGCTTTCTGTTGTTCCCGCTGCCTTTGGTAGAGGACGTCGATGGAGCACATTGCTCTCTTGTTTCGAGCTCTATCTGTGTATACCGCAAGAGCTGCTCAAGGTTTTCGCAAGGCGTTGTGGTTGGCTCTCCTGAAGCAGCGCGTCCGTGCCTTGTGCTTCCTCCTGGAGACGTCTATGGCGGTAGAACGCCACGATGATTTCTTGTGGCAAGGATTGAAGCATAATGTCGTAAAGCATCGCCGAAAAACTGCTAGTTGGGACGTCTAGGACGTTGAGGCAGCGGACATTAAGCTGGACTGCGTCGTAAAGCCTTCGCAACTCCCTCGTATCCGATGGAGAGGTCACGTGCTGCAGTTCACGAAGCGCTCTAAGTGCTGCTGTACGATCCTGCTCTTGTCCCCGAACCTCTGCTTCAGCAGCTGGATAGCACTTTCATAACATGCTTCCGTGGTTGGTAGTCCGTCAATTGCAGCTGCTGCTTCACCCCCAAATAGTTGTGTAGGTAATGAAATTTATCCGTCGTGCTCAGAGTGGGATTCGTGTGGACAGCTCCGTTGAATCTCTCCCAAAATGACGTCCATTGACACAAGTCCCCATGAAACGGCTTAATGGTTAGCGTTGGAAGGCGAGGTCCGAAGCTCTGGGATGCAGCTGTCGTTGGGGCAGGCGGCGTGTTGAGCGTCGTCGAATGAGAAGTCTGTCGCGTGTTACCGAGGCTGAGATCTTCAAGCCGGCACCGTAGGCGCGTCAGGGTCTCGAGTGCCTGGTCGTCATAATTCGCCGCAGACTCGTACTCTCTCTCAAGTTCCTCTACCGGAATCACTTCCTCGAGCTCGGCATTGATCTTCCGAAGCTCGTTACGGCTTGCGATGAGCTTGTCGATAACCTTGCTTAGCGCTGTTCGGTCGTTGCAGTCACTCTCCAACAACGTCGTCGCCTCATTCATTACTTTCGTTGACTGGGTTCGCCTAGCAGCACGTTTCGCTTTCAGGCGGTCCATGTCTGTTTAGGATCACGGCTTACTTGCTCGTAAGGTAGCCGGCTCCGCTCGTTACTTCCCTGGTTGCGGTTCCAGTGAGGATCAGGTTGCTCCGGCTGCGGTTTCTAGTAGAAACTCATCGTCGCCGTCGCTCGTTGTCCACGTCGTTAGATCCGCTCGTTATCCCGTGGGTTTTCGGCACCATGTGTTGCGGAACGTCGGCCTTCTAATCGTAGCGCCACCAAAAAGACGGATCCATGAGACTGCAACGAAATGCCTTTAATGGCGACAATCGAACACAAAAAAAGTACATGATAGTGGTGCACGGACTTCTTGGCGCTAGCTGCGGAGACAGCAGCCCACTATCAATTCCTCTTCTTTGTCGTCTGCTGATCTCCGACAACCTCCATCTACCTTCTCAAAGTTTTGATAGCCGCCTGACAATTATGAACTGTAACACTGCTCGTGTGCACATGATATATGGCATATGAAAGCCGTTAATCACAGCGGTGAACCAAACACATACGTATTATTTCCCTTCTTGCTTATTCTTTTACGTGCTAACCTTCGCTCCTCATTTTATGGAATTTATTGCGCAGTTCTCAGCGCTGTATGCACACATGCCGTTCCACAGTGCACCATAGCACGTAAGAGATGAGCACAGAGCCTTGCTCAAGTGCTAGGGCAGAAGTAATTCAGGTGCCCTGCAGAACACAGGGTGGCGCGTGAAATGCGTGCGAATTTGGGGTTGGTGAGCAGATGAGACAATTGTCGAGGATCTGTCAATGCTGCTCGCCAGTTTCTCTAGGGAAGATAACTTTGGCCATTGATGTACAAACGTCACCAGTTATATTTACGTAGGAGATTGATGCATTTAGAAAGGTACCTATGTTAGTGATTGCGGGAATTTCCTAAGAAATTAAGCACAGTATTCACAAACGCTCCGATTTTCACACTAAAGTGGAATTCGTAATGAACACTTAACTGTCAGCCTGAGAAAATGCGAAGGTACCATTGAATCATCCAAATTAGGACAATTTTAAGGCACTTTACGAAAGGTGCGCTTATTTGAATAATTGCGTGACATGGCAGTGAGCCTATGCACAACTTTACACTTGAATCTTCTGCGCAGGTGCGTGTAAAATATTTCGGCAACAGAAGTTTAACGAAACAGTGCCTCGGCACTCCTAGAGGGATAAAGTGTGATACAATGAAATCTAGAGGAATATACGACGCTAGCGAGCCTGCAGGACAATTTTAAAGACGTTTAGCCACCATGCAAATGACGGGAAGTGCCCGCATCTGACCTCCTTCGGAGGGCTTTGTTTCTGAAGATTCGCGACGCTTATTTTTATGAAGTTGTATGAAGTTCTATCTAATTAAAATTTCTTGTTTCTTTAGTATGCCAAACTTATTGCAGAAAGTTTGAGAGAGAGTGAAAGTGAAGAAACTGAAGTACTGCCAAATTCAATTCTCTGAGCATGCGTTTCTTTGCAATTAGCATTACCAAATAATGAATTCAGCTCACAGCAGTGAAAACAGACATATTTTCCTTTCGAAAGTACGCATAATCTATTTATGAAACTACAGGAAATGAAAACAGTGCATCGAGGAAGAAACAATAAACACATCGTCTGCTGTGACATCAAGCATGTCTGCCCATGTGCACAACGATCGTATCAACAGTGGTACATAAGTACAACGCATTTCTCGGTCTGCTGTGAAGCCTCTTCAGTGGAGTGTGACGGTGCACTAACTTCACTTCACCGTCGTTTTGCAGCCGAGTTGAGAGCGTCTTCTTACAAAGCACTCAGAAAATAGCCACAGTTTCGCCGCAAGGGCAAATCAATGAAATGCAACACCAACATATTGGAATGTCACGCGAAGAACGGGAAACAGCTCAAAACTAGCAGCATGCTACTCAGGCACAAAGGACGCACGAAAAGAACGCACACGGGATGAGCGCAACTGTCATAGCCCGACACTTAAAGCTCGCTCCTGAAACAAAACAAGGACGCACGAAACAAGCGCACAAGTACACAAAGGACTAGCGCGAACTAACTGTTCCAGTTGTTGTATCGCCATGTGATGAGACATGCGCGGAAGTGTTCTGTATTTTAGTTACTCAGCGCAAGGTACACCCTTTCTCTTTATCCTTGGCCACACGCGTTGGCCTGCCTATATAATCGAGCCTCAAATAAAGGTTGCTGTTCTTTCGCCCATCGGATGTCGGCCTGTTGCTACATCAAATGCAGCTCAACGATACATGGTGTCAGAAGTGCCAGGCGTGCCCGACGACGCCCTAACGAGAGTCAAGTTTTGGGAACTACGGCACGGAAATGGATCTTCTGAAGCCTCCAGACCCTCTGCGTATCACAGGCGACATCTCCAAAAACTGGCAGCTATTTAAGCAAAAGCTAGAGCTCTACATTGCCGTAGTGAGACCCCAAGACAAGCCTCTGAGCAATGCTGCAAAGACTGCACTACTGCTGACATTGGCTGGTGATGAAATTCTCGAAATCTTTAACAATTTCGTTTTTAATGAAGGTGAAAGCAGAGAAGATTAGAAGACCGTCGTAGAGAAGTTTGACAACTACTGGAGCGCACAGACAAATGAAGTGTGCGAGCGGTATGAGTTCCGGAAGAGAATGCAGGCAGCAGGAGAGACGTTCGAACACTTTGTACGCGACGTGAGGAAGCAGGCTCGGCAATGCAATTTCGAAGGGTTGGCCGACTCCATGATCCGCGATCAAATAGTAATTGGAATCCATAATGAGAATTTACGCACGAAGCTTCTCCAAGACAACCAGCCGACAATGGCTAAAGTGGAGCAAATGTGCAAGGCATTCGAAGCAGCAGCTCTCCAAAACGAAGCATGGGCTAAAAAAGAAGAACAAATAGACCCGGTGCAGATGACGCAAGAAAAAAAGATGGCCTCACGGAAAACCCAAGTGTTCCAAGTGCGGCAGGGTGCACAAGCCACGAAACTGTCCTGCTATGGAAAAACGTGCAGGGTATGCCAGTCAAAGAACCACTTCGCAGCGTGCTGTCGAAAGGCAGCGCAAGTCGGTGAACTGAGGGACGGTGAGGATGACTTCAGCATCTTGGACGTCTGTGTGGACTGCGTAGGAACAAAGCGTGACTGGATGGTCAAGGCGAACGTTGGTAGTGAGCAAGTTTTTCTGAAAATTGACACGGGTTCACAAGCAAATCTACTGCCATTTTCTATCTACAAGATCATCAAACCAAGACCGCTCCTCAGACAGAGCAGTTCAACGCTAAGGTCGTACAGCGGATCCACAATCAAGCATGTGGGCGTCGTCAGCGAACAAGTGGTCATCGGGTGGCAAAGCTGCATGTTGAGTTTTTTCGTTGTCAAGAAGGGACATCAGGCGCTGCTTGGTCTGAACGCGACGGAACAGCTCGGATTGATCACCAGAAACGTGGATACTGTAACAAACAGTTCTGAAAAACTTCTGCAGGAATACAGCGCGGTTTTCCAAGGTACCGGCTGCGTCCAACGCCAATACAAGATGGTGCTCAAGGAAGGCTCAGTTCCAGTTGTACAAGCAGCACGGCGGATACCCTTGACCCTGCGGGAACCACTGCGCAATGAAGTGAGGCGAATGGAAGAAGCCGGAATCATTGTCAAGGTCAACGAGCCGACTGACTTGGTGAGCCCGTTAGTAATTGTTAAAAAGAAAGACGGAAAACTAAGGCTCTGTATGGATCCTAGAAGGATCAACGAATGCATAAAGAGAGAGCATTACGAGATGCCACGGCGCGAGGATATACAAGCAGAATTTGCAGGCGCTGGAGTGCGCAGCCGTCTCGATGCGAAAGCAGGGTTTCATCGAATTCCACTTGATGACAGCACATCAAGAATCTGTACATTTGCAACACCGTTCGGCATATATCGATTTTTAAGGCTGCCGTTTGATATCTTATCTGCGTCAGAAGTTTTTCAGAAAACGTTGAACGAAATCTTCGAGTCCTTGCAAGGCATTCATGTATACGTGGATGACATTTTGGTGTGGGAAACGTCAAGAAAGCAGCGTGACAGGCGTTTAAAAAGCGCGCTTGAAGCCGCGAAACGAGCGGGATTAGCACTGAATGCAGAGAAGTGCAAAGTGGGCGTCGAAGAAATTGAATTTTTAGGCGATGTGATCCCTGAAAAAGGAATAACGCCTAACCGCCAACTTGTGAACTGCATATCCGACATACCTGCGCCAACCGACAAACGTGGAGTGCAGCGATTGCTCGGCGTAGCCAACTATTTTTCCAAGTATATTCCTTCGTTAGCACAAAAGACCCCTGGTTTGCGCAGTTTAATCAAACATGACGCAGTGTTTGAATGGTCTCCCAGCCACGCAAAAAGAATGGGCCGAAATATGCGAATGCCTAATCAGGGGCCAGTTCTGGCAATTTTCGACCCTCTGAAAGACACAAAGGTGACGTCAGACGCGTCACTGGTTGGGCTGGGCGCGACCCTTCTACAACGTCATGGCGATAGCTGGCATCCTGTGGCGTACGCATCCAGAACGCTATCTTCAGTAGAACAACGTTACTCTCAGATTGAAAAAGAGGCTTTGGCGGTGACGTTCGGATGTCAGAAATTTCATTATTTCATCTACGGCCGCAAGATAACGTTGGAGACCGACCACCGCCCACTAATAGCTATCGCTAAAAAAGCAATCGGAGAAATGGCGCCCAGACTTCAAAGGTTCTTCCTGCGGTTATTAAAATGATTTCACTATGCAATACATTCCAGGAAAGCCGCTCATCCTGGCGGACATGCTTTCAAGAGCTACAGTCCCTGACCCAGAAGGTGACGCCGCAGGTGAGGAAGACATCGAAATACACGCCGTGAGTATGCTTGCAGATATTGTAACCGATGTCACGCTAAAGCGGCTCGAAAACGCAACGGATAAAGACCCATACCTGTGTGGAGTAAAGGAGAGTATATATGCCGGCGAAAGCATAAGGGAGGGTTGACACCCTTTGCCAGTGAACTTTCTGTCATCAAAGGAGTTCTTCTAAAAGGCAGCAAAGTAATAATCCCTGCGCGCATGCGAAAGGAAATGCTAGAGCGCATTCATCAATGTCACATGGGCCAGAACAAATGCAAAGCAAGAGCGAGAAGATGCGTGTTTTGGTCAGGCATTAATGGCGAAATCTCTGCTATCACTCAAAAGTGCGAGGTATGCATACGCCACGCATACAGCCAACCAGCAGAACCACTAATCATGAAATCATCACCTGAATACCCGTGGTATCGCGTTGGTATCGATCTATTCTACTACGGGGGGAAATCATATCTATCCGTGTATAACGCTCTGTCGAACTTTCCAGAAATTGCGCAGCTGGAGGACACGTCATCGGCAACGGTCATCGACAAACTGGAAGCCATATTTGCAAGATATGGAATCCCGGTAGAAGTGTGGAGCGACAATGGACCCCAGTTTGCAAGTCGAGAATTTCGCCTATTCGCGGACAAGTACGACTTTCGACATGTGACATCGAGTCCGGAGTTCCCTCGTTCCAATGGTTTGGCGGAGAAGGGAGTTCAAGTGGTGAAAAGGATTCTGAAGAAAACTAACGAAGCAGGCGAAGATTTCTGACTGGGTCTCCTGACTTACCGGTTGACGCCTTTGGAATGTGGACGGTCACCGGGAAAATTCCTGCAAGGAAGACAACTGAGGTCAACCTTGCCAGATTTCAACGTCCAAAACAAGGTGAAAGTTCAAAAGCACATCCAGGCTGATCGTTCAAAAGGGTCGCTTCCACCTCTTGAAGAAGGTCAAGTCGTGATGACCTCAGAAAAGCCAAGTAATTCGTCAGACGCACCCGAGATCGCCAGGGAAACAAGCTCATTAGGTGGAACAGGCAGCATCTGTTACCCACAAAGGAAACTTTCAACCCCGATGTTCTTGGTGACCTCAGCGACGATTACGTTCGTCACTCCACGCCGGCTACACCAGTGAATCCCAGCGAGAACCCCACGCAGGACGTGCAAGTGGCAGCGCAACCAAGTGCGGATGATAGCACAGCGCAGGTGACAGCGCAAGCATCCGCTATTCTGCCTAGAAGATCGAGTAGGCAGAGACGGCCCCCCACGCAGCTACAATACGACCATAACTTTAACCAAGTGCCTTGAACATTGTTCGTAGTATGATGCTTTTTTTTGCGTTTCTTTTTGTTCAGAAGAAGGTTGTATCACCATGTGATAAGACATGCGCCGAAGTGTTCTGTATTTTCTTGGCCACACGTGTTGGCCTGCCTATATAATCGAGCCCCAAATAAAGGTTGCTGTTCTTTCGCCCATCGGATGTCGGCCTGTTGCTACATCAAATGCAGCTCAACGATACAGTTGTTACTTCTTTGTGTTTGAGAAGCGCACTCCATTCGCCAACACAGGCGCTGCAGCGATCGCTTTGTTTCGGGGGGGGGGGTTCAACCATACTTTATGTATGTTCGTGCGTGCGTTTGTATGTGTGCGTGCATATATACGCAAGCAAAAGTGAAAAATTTTGGGGGAGGGGGGTGTTTGCACCCCCACCCCCCCCTCCCCCCTGGCTCCGCCCCTGCCCGTCTCCATCACGAAATATGCGCGCGCATTCGGGTGACTATGACCTGTAGGGCAAGGGACTAGTGGTAGCGGAAAGAGGTGCGAGCGCATCGCAACGGGTGCGGCGGCGACTTTTAAAGCGCGCCCTTCGTGCCATCTTGCTGGTGATGCAGAGAACACGCTGAAGTGACAACGCCGAGCTCTTCTTACCGGCAGCGGTAAATGGTGTATATAAATAGCTCCCTATCACTATGCTGAAGGACGCACGCTCCACGGCCTAGTCGTCTGACGCCGCGTGCGGTGGAGCGAGGGATCGCAGATTCGAATCCTCGATCACGGGCTTCGGAAATATCTTTGACTTACTTTTCTTTGTGGCTTTTCTGTATCTATACTTACATATACATATACGGTACATGGCATCAACGGCGATGCCGACGACTAGAACCAGATGAGAGTGTCCTATAACTGCTATCGCAACACAATTCGGGTAGCTACGCACTAGTGGTGCGAAGACTCAGGAACGAACTGACCTGGTGGCCTTCCTCTCGAGCTTTCTCTCCTCACCGTCCCCTCACTTTTCTACCCCTTGTCATTCTATACCATAAAAGACTATGCTCTGCTTTACCCTCTGCCCTCCACGTCACCGTCACTTTCTTTTTTCCACCTCCTATCTATAAAATACTATTCGTGACTATGCAATGATTTACCCTCTTCCTTCCACCGTTGGCTCCACCTCAAATTGACATCACTCCTCCTCACAATCACTTTCCTTTCCCGCTTTCTTACTATACTGTACTATACAAGGCTATGCTATGTTTTCTCAGTTGCGCCAAGTGGTTACAAGGCACGGCGCAGTGGCATCACATCCTGGCGCTGTTTCTGGTTTACGCGATACGCACAAACAACAAGCTTAAACAGCTCCGTGGTTTAAAAAAATGAAACCAGCTTCACACTAGTGATGACAAGTCCGAAAGAGATGCGGAGCTGGGTGGGCTCACTTGTTTCTCGCAAGTTTAAATGCGAAGCTTTTCTCTGCCTTGGTGAATCAGTGGTTACGGCGCTCGGCTGCTCACCCCCCGGTCGCGGGTTTGGTCCAAGCCATGGCGGTCGCATTTTGGTGGAGGCCAATTGGTAGAGCGCCATGTACTATGTCAGTGCACGTTAAATTACGCCAGATGGTCGATATTTCCGGAGCTCTGCACTACGGCGTGCCTCATAATCATATGGTGTTTTACAGCGAAACCTGTTATGAAATCACAGCAGCCGTTTTTGGCGCCGTAGTTGGCCGCCGCCGCCACTGCCCGTAAACACTATCGCGCGAAATAACAAGATAAGAAAAAAATGCCCACGATGGAACGGGGTTCGAACCTGGGCCCTCTGCGTGGCAGACTAGTGTTCCACCGCAGAGTTATGCCGATGCTTGAAACTCCTTTGTAAAAAAACCCTACACAGGCCTCATTTCGGGAAAGAACCACATTAACATAAATGGTATAGCGTGGTAGAAGAGTAAAATTACAACCAGGCGCCATACAGCGCGAATTGCGCAACCAGGCGTCACACAATGCGAATTGCGCAACGAGTGGGTCTTTGGATGCTTCCAACAAATTACAAAAGAGTCAGCCCTTTGTAATTCAGGCGCTGCATAGTGCCAGCATCAACAAAGGGCACATAATGTCTTACAGGTGTGCAGCGGTTACCACGGTTCTCCGGAAAATGGCGAAAAATGTCATAGTAAGTGCTTCCCTACTTCACAAAATTATAATTTACGGCATAGTGGGTACCTTGCAAATAAAATGGTATCAGTAGCCCCAAGGGAGTTAACAACGGGCACTTGAAATGCCGGTCTTCCAGTTTTAGCTGTAACTTTGCTGCGCTTTCTGCGCAGGCCTTCAGTTTTTTGGGATGTGAAGCTCACGCGAATATTGTAAAATGTGCAGCATTTCTTAGTGACCAAAGACACTTAGAGCTTTTGTTTCTATCTATCTATCTATCTATCTATCTATCTATCTATCTATCTATCTATCTATCTATCTATCTATCTATCTATCTATCTATCTATCTATCTATCTATCTATCTATCTATCTATCTATCTATCTATCTATCTATCTATCTATCTATCTATCTATCTATCTATCTATCTATCTATCTATCTATCTATCTATCTATCTATCTAAGAGCCACCTAAATGTGGGTGCTCTCGTGGTCGCCTCCTTAACTTGGTGTAGATAGAAATTGGCAAAGGAGGGCATCAGGGCATGACTGTCTAATCGTTATATGAGTAACGGAAAAATCCAGTCGCGTACGTTGTGAAATCGTTTCCATTTGTCACGTGTGACTGAGTGGGTGAAATAATTTTGTTGAAGATCCGGCAAGGACGCGACCTCATAGACCTCCCGGATAGACAAACGTAGAGAATCAGCCCTGTCGCGGGCATGTCAGACAGCCGGGAATGCTTTTTCTAGACCGGAGCTACTTAGAGCGAGTCCCTCTCCTGTTTCCATAACATAGGGTATCTCGACCTGTGCTTCCAGAGCATGTGTGCTGGAACGGAGGTCTACCCGCAAGACGTGCAGGCGTTGTCGCGGTATGCGTCAGGCTAGATTTTGTGCAGAAAAGACGACACGGATAAATGCCGGTCTGCAATAGCCTTAGAGAAACGGCGTACAGCCTGTTAACCTTATGGTGAGCGGTGGAAAAACCCTTCTAAACATATAAAATAATTTGGTAATCTCTTTGTGAGCGGCTGGAGCGCCCCTGTGGTCATAGGTGAAAGAAGAGTCGTTGTTTCTTACAGAAGGAACGCAGTCGGTGACGTCACACGCAGCCTCGTGAGCAGACTCATTGAGGTTCTGGGAAGAACCCTCAATCAAGTTTGCTTCAGCGGGAAGCGAGTAGATCGAATAATGGGTGAGAGCATCCGGACTTGTGACTAAGAAAACGAGCAGCTTGCTTTGTGATGCAACCCTTCTGAAAAGCCCTAACTGCAGTTTAATTTACGCTATATATTCCGGACGTTCGTCCATCTAGCAGGGCAATGACGATGGTGGCTTCCTCGCAGACTTCGGGGCCTGAAGCGCAGATCGAAGCGCTCTCGGAATTCTTGCCACCGGAAACAACCACGGTGACGGCGGGGATCTTCCCACTGCTGTAATTCACGGCGTCGACGAAGCTTGCTCTAGTGTGACACGCCGGGGATTTCACGTGTGGCACAGACCCGTATACGTGCCGCGGTATGCTGGTATGCGATGCAGGTGAGCAGCTGTTTATATCTACCAGGAATGGCGAGAAGAGATAATGGGAATTTAAACTTATTAGCGTGAAAGTTTGGGCTAGTCTGTACTCTATTTCACAGGATATTCACAGCGCGAAAATGATTGAAGGACAAATGAACGAAGTCAAGTCAGAGCTCGTCTGTGTCTTCTCGCCTGTCCTTCGTTTATTTATCGCGCTGTGAATACGTCGGGTAATCAACGCGATGCCGCGTTAGTTACCCAATATATTACTTCGTTTCCATGAAACCGACGTCCATGTTCTAACGTGAGATCAAATGTTACACCAGACCAAAAGCTACACTTTAAACGTCAATGTAGTCGATGTTCCTGGTAAGCCCATGAATAGTGCACAACTACTCTATTTACAAAATTACACCATTTCCCGCTAAAGGGGACCATGAGGTGATGCGAAGCCGGAGCACTTGCACGATCGCGTTCCGTTGGCGTTCTTTGGGCATGCTGCCGACCTCGCGTCGTGGAACGCGAAGAGGAACGCTACGCGCGTCTTGTCTTCCCTCTAGCCTGGCCGTTCATTCTTACAGGGCGAGCGGGGATCGCGGTCGGCAGGCGTGCGAGAGGGGGGCAGCGTAGGAAAGGAGAGAGAGGGGGAGGGGACGCGCCTGCGCTGGTGCTCATCGTGGCGTTGCGCAGGAGAGAATTTCGGCATGTATAGCCCGCGTTTCAGAGGGAGAGTGGAAAGGGGAAGTGGAGAGGGGGAGGGGAGAGGGGGCGGTGTGTTGAGTGGAGAGGGTATGCGCATGCGCAGTAAGGGTGGTCACGGTGCACACCCCCACAACCACCACCACCACCACCGGATTGAACTCCGCCATAAGATACTTCGCATATAAAAACAGGCCAATCCACCTGGTAACGTTTGGATGAAAGCCAGAATATGCAGCATAGTCAACTCAATGACTGCTTCACATGAAGCCATCTCTCACAATGCATGAGATCCGCCGTTACTGCTTCACATGAAGCCATCTCTCACAATGCATGAGATCCGCCGTTTTCTTTTTAGATGTGAAGCATCTTATAGCGGAGTTCAATCCGGTGGCGGTGGTGGTGGTGGTGGTGTGCGGCGTGACCACCCCTCCCCCTCTCCACTTCCCCTTCTACCCTCCCCTTTCCCTCTCCCCCTTTGCCCTGCCTATTCCCCTACCCTCTCTACTTCCCCTCTCCCTTTTCTCCCCTCACCACTCCCCCTCTGAAACGCGGGCTCTACATGCAGAAACACTGATTCGCATCGCCTCATGGTCCCCTTTAGCGGGAGATGGTGTGATTTTTAAATGCGAAGCATTTCTTAACCTCTGGCACTTTGAGCGTTTCTATCTACGTAGGAAGTGTTCGCTTTACAGAACGCTTGTGACTACCGATCCGCTAGTTTCTTAATATTTCTGCCTTCACCGCTGGATATCCGCCTCATTTCTGGCGACGATGCAAGTATAGACGTCCCTGGGCCCTGCCGGGAATGGCGGCGACAGCGGCGGCGGTCTCCACGAAGCGCACTGGGATCCATAGTGCTACGGACAGCGACGAAACCAGTGTCTACTCGCTCAGCAGTGAGGACTGGTCCGATGACGACTTTCAGCTTGTACGACGCCGTAAGGCGAAGCGAAGAAACACCGGGTCCCCCCTGTCTTCAGGCAAGTCAACTCTGAAATCTACTCGGAAGACCGCAGTCAGTACGATCATTTTCGCACCAGAACTCGCTACCGACAACCTGAGACAACTCAACAGGCAGTCTGTCTCGGTGCTTCTCGAAGCGGCGGTGCCAAATGAAGTAAGGGACGTGAGAGTCAACACACGAAAAAGATGTCCTGGCAGTCGACGTTGCACATGAGACTGCACTGAGCACATTGAGCAAAATTACGGAACTTGATGGCATAAAGGTTCGCTCGTACATCCCAATGGCTAGTGATACTACTACTGGTGTCATCTACGATGTGGACGTCTCTGTTTCCAGCACAGACTTGCTCAGTCTGGTGAAGCCAACAGTAGATGGCATCCCTATAATACACATGTCGCGCATGGGCACATCTCGCTGTATAAAACTAGCATTCAAGGGTGAATCTCTGCCGTCGCATGTCAAGGTAGGCCACTTTCGGCATCCTGTACGACCGTTCATCCCGAGGCCACTCCAATGCCGCAAATGTATGAGGTTTGGACACGTGAGCGCCGTGTGTCAGAGCACGATCATTTGCTCACGCTGCGCCGAACCACACGCTGCAGACTCCTGTGAGGCCACGGTCCTCAAGTGCCGCAATTGCCTCGGGTCGCATGACGCTTCGTCAAATGAGTGCCCCAAGAAACAGAAGGAAAGCGAAATCTTAAAGCAGATGGTGCGAGACCGCTCGTCTCGTCGGGAAGCTGTTGCTGTCGTCACAAAGCGACGCTCCCGACGCCGTAGAGGTTCAAGGAGCTCTGTGAAGCGCAGTGCACAGGTGACACCTCATCCTCTGCTTCCTAGACTAGACACGCCCGAGTCGATTCCTGAGGACAAGACTGCACCAGAGCTCATGGACACTGAAGCATGGCCGCCATTGCCAAAGCTGCATCTAGAGCCACAGCCAGAACCACAGCCAAAGCCACAGCACCATACACAGCGACTCCAATGGTCGCAGCAGACATATACTGAGTCAATGACAGCGCTGGTTCCCTACGACTTCCCCGAGAAAGACAAGGACATTGCTGCGATGCTTCGCTCTCTTCTGAACACCATATTCATGCTTCTGAATAAGCTAAACACTCCGACAGCCCGAGCTGCCCTGCAAATGCTGGAGGTTCTCGACCCAGTGTTTTCAGCGCTGCAGTAATCACAACGGCTCGCCCATGGCCCTCTCAAAGGCCGCGATTCCCCAATGGAATATCAGAGCGCTGATGTAATGTAGGTCAGAGAAGCTCCATCCAGCCTCAGTGACTGATTGTACCCCTTTGCACGCGCATTGCTTTCCTTCTCTCTCGCTCTCTTCCTCTTTCTATTCCCCATTCCCTTGTCCCCAGTGCAGGGTAGCAAACCGGACGTCATTCTGGTTAACCTCCCTGCCTTTCCTCCTCTCTTTCTCTCTCTCTCTCTATCTACGTATTTATCTATCTATCTAGCCGCCTACGTCGGGGTGCTCTCATGATCGCCTTCTTAACTTGGTGTAGACCAAAATTTGCATGGGAGGGTAAGACGATTTGACGAATATGACTGCCGGGTCATGACATGAATAACGATAAAATCTTGTCGCGTACGTCGTCAAACCCTTTCCACTAGACACGTGTGGCACATACCCGTTTACCACGGGCCGCAGTGTACGGGTATGCGCCACAGGTGATTAACAGTTTATATCGGCCCAGGAACGGCGAGAACAGACATTGTTAACCTAAATGCTAGAGAGTTAAGGAAAATCAACATCGGAAGCGTTGACTCAACGAAGGGAAAGAATGAAAAATAGGATCCCAGCAGGAATCGAACCCAAGCATTCTGCGTGGCAATCAGGTGCTTGGGTTCTACCACTGAGCCACGCCATGTCTATGAACTGGTTTGGAAAAACAGCCTACGCAGGCGTAATATTGCAACATGAATTGTGGTTGTGGTGCTGGCTATCTAATTTTACAAGAAAGCTATAAACACTACATGATACTCCTACGATACAGGCGTCATATCAGATTAACGTCTGTAGTTCCAGTGTTGGCTCCGTTTCTATAGCAGTCTAATAGACATTACGTTTGTATTCCTATGATTCAAGAAGCTATATTGAAGCATTGCTCGTCCCCGGAGGAATACATTAACGAAAGTTACATATGATATCCACACCACCGCACCGTAAAGTGCACTTAGTCCGCCAGAACGCCGCAGTGTCCTCTTCATTTCTTACGAGGCTGAGCGATGGCCTCATGCTGACCGTGGATGATGCCAGATTGATTGACAGCCGCTTTCTAGACTAGGCTACGTAGACCACATACGCCCAGGTAGTCTACAAATACGACAAACACCATCCACTGATGTTCGTCTACGTAGCACTATCCAGGCCTACCAGCCTCGACGGCCTATACGTCACCAACGCGAAGGGTGGCTTCAGGTTCCGACATGTCGCCGGCTATGTCGACAGACAATTTGTCGACGAAATGACCGAGGCATCCACGAATTCCAACGGCTCTACTATACCACATACTTCACTACACATGGACCCCTCGTCACCACTATCACAACCGGATCCTATAAAAAGTCATGACCAGCTGCTGGTGCTCACTGATCACGGTGATGATGCCCTCGTTCAAGAACTGTTAAGAACTTCTTGCACACATGCACACGTGTTCGTGAAACGTGCGTGCGTTCTCGGGACACGTATAGGCACTACATATCAGCTTACCGATTCTGGTGTTGGTAATACCCACGTTGCCATTGGCAGCGTTACCCAACCGTAAACAACTGGTTATATAACACATATGCGGCTCTTAAACATATATAAGCGTGCGAATAAAATTTATACAAATGTTTAGCGTCATTTTGTAACGTGTCGCTCAGTAAAAAAACGTTACGCCACAGTCACCTACCCGCAGCATGCTTCGCATAACATCGACTCCCACAGTACGTGGGATCTGCCGAATTTTTTCTTGTTTTCTTTATTTATCTTTCGCTTTTTGTCGCAGTTTTATCTACATCTTTTTTGTCTCTGTTTATTTCCATTTCTATTATTATTTTTCTCGCTCTTTCTCTATTTCTTTCTGTTCCCTTTCTTTATGTCTTAGTTTAAGTTTCTCGCTTTCTCTTTCTTTATACGTCTTTCTTTGATTCTTTCTTGTTCTCTGTCTACATTTTCCTTCATGTTTCCCTTTCTTTCTCTCTTTGTACTCTTTCTCTCGCAAATCAGAGTCATTGCTTCGCACGCCGAATTGATCAGCGCACTTGTTTTGTGAGTGAAGCAGCAGATATACAACGACGAGGACTCCGAGAGCATTTGTAGGTTTATGAGCATGGTAATTTCTGTTCATGCAAACGGGGCTTTTCTGAGCTTAAATAGCTCCGCTGTTGAAGCGGTGTATCTGTGCAGTTTCCTGCACTGGCTCGGGACACTACATCTGAGGAGCGATGCGTGAATGACGCTTTCCTAAACTGTGAAATAAACTTAATGAGAGCATCATTTCGGGCTAGTTGGTGATCCATGACGTCAAAGAAATTGCGCGACCTCTCTCGCGTCGCGTCCATTCGCGCGCATGCGTGATGTATAGTGTGGCATATATAAGCAGATCCAGTGGCACAATAAACCCCGTTGAAATTTTGCGCTGTGTTTGTACTTGTCTTCTGCCCGTGTTTTCGTCGCGCAATTTCTTTGACGTCTTGTGAAATAGAACCTGCAATGTCGCAACGTCGCCGCAAACAAAAATTCGCTCTCCAGCCACTTTCAACAAAGACACCGCTTGAGCGCTTTACGCCGCACAACACCACCTACGCTTTTATCTCCGTATCTATAACCGACCTTTCTTTCTACGTATCTATCTATCTATTTTCGAGCGTTTCTGTCTACGTATCCACCGCGATGTCACGACAAAACGTATCATGGTGTCATGACAAAAGGCATTCTTTTCAAATGCTATGATGATGTTAAATACCCCTCGGCAAATATTTGCAAGGTACGCTTGAATGAAATCAATCAAAACTTTATTGTCAGCACCACCGAAATCCATACGGCACTGGTGAATACACGTGTACTTTTCTTAGGGGCTCAAAGAAGGAAGAAGAGTTATAATAGCGGTGGCGAAATGCGTTCAGGTCTGTCAGTTACCTTGGCTTCGCATTCCCGGCATGTTTCTTCATCTTCCGATAGCACAAAACCTTCATAGATTTTAAGGGGCAGTCATTCGTAGGGGCTGTGGGTCAGGTGATACGAATTACCACGATAGTGTCAGACCTTTCCTTATCGAATGCCAGCCGCAAGTCCTTGCTCGTCATCATCTGTAACGCAACCAATCCTGAAGACCATGCGCTGATCAGTGCAGACCGGGGGTAACGACGTAAGCGTTATGCATGCTTGCTCCAACATCCGGTCCGAGTAAAACTGAACCAAATCAGTGTCAGCTAATTGCAGAGTCCTGACGGTTGTTCGCAAGACGTATCTTCGGGGCAGTCGGTGCATGTCTCACCAGGTTCATAGACAGGCAGCGAGATAATATTCCCCCTGTAAACGTAATAGAGACATTATTCAGCAGTCGGCAATAATTTTCGCAAATTTGAATTCACGGCTGCTTGGGTAATATTAGAATGGCCGCAGGGACTAAACAGTATTTTTATAAATGCCTCAAACCTACTGAATACATTAAGGCAGCCTTCTATGAGAACTGAAGTCAGATAGGCTCCCGCCTAATAAGTGTACTTTGTGCGATGTTCCTGTCCTGTGTCGAAATTATTAGGCTTCTGGCAGATACTTCCTGTCATTCTCGGTAAGGTGGCCTTTCTTTTTTGCGGCCTGATTTCCTTCGATCTCTCTCAAGCTTCGCCCTACCTACGAACTCGCCCCAGCTTCCGGGCTCTGTCAAGTAGGAAAAAAATCGAGATACAAGTTGAAGGACTTCCGCCGTCAAAAAGACTGCAACGACCAGCAGCACGAGTGTTACCTGGTGAAAGTATAACCAGCGTGCTCGCTCATACCCTACCCCATTATTTTACTACAAAAAGCACTAGTGAGGAGAAAACTGGCTGACTGTGTTAGTTTATTTGTTCATTTGACAAATTAACCCCGTATGGCTGCCACATAGAGAGTGTGAAATAGATACGATTTCGGACTCCGCACTTCACGAAAAAAAAAGTGCAAGGATCTCTGGGCGACAAGTGTTCCATAGAAACAGGGAGCCATGATGCTTGGACAACCCAGATATTCCACCAACAAAAGCAAGGTCCTCTATACTACGTACATATGGATATATGAAAGGTAATGATATCTTTAATGAGCTTCTGGAATCTCAAGGCATCGTACAACCAAATTTGCGCGTGAATATCTCGATCGATTATTTTGTTATGTGGGTTTTGAGATTGCGCCGCCCCGGTAGCTCGGTGGATATGGTGCATTGCTGCTGACCCATGATACCCTGGTTCAGTTCAGGACACGGCAGTCCCATTTCGATGAAGGCAATGTACTCAAGGCTCATGTGCTGTCCAAAGTCTGTGCACGCGACCTAGTAGTGAATACTTTATTTGAGTAGATTTCAAAACAGGAGAAAGTGCCTCAGATCAGGCTGGCCGACGTTTCGACAGAGGACCTATATTTGTCAAAGGCGCCTTGTCATCCCTGGCGTGTTAGTTTTATGGGGTTAGTGATGACGTCATGTCCAACGGTGGCGCTTCTGTTGCTGTTGGTAATTGCTGTTGGTTTCCAGGCAGAAATTACCAACAGCAACAGACCCGCCACCGTTGGACATGACGTCATCACTAACCCCATAAAACTAACACGCCAGGGATGACAAGGCGCCTTTCACAAAGATAGGTCCCCTATCGAAACGTCGGCCAGCCTGATCTGAGGCACTTTCTCCTGTTTTGAAATCTATAACGTGTATCCATCTGTCGGTTCCCTTCTTGATCTTTATTTTGAGTAGGTTTGAAGAAGGGGAAATTCCCTGGAGGGGGGCATGACTAGGTAGCCTCCTTCTTACGGGAGTCCATTTACAGTAGCCGCTACCCGGGCGCGCGAGACCAGGGTCTTCTGGCTGGCCAGGTTCGAGCAGTCGAGCAGGGCGCCTCCCATTCCTCTCGGGTAGGATGGGGTAGGAAGGAGAGGTTCGGTGTTAGCTGACATTTCCACGCTGTATAAAAGATGTTCGAGGACCCTTCCCACAGTATGTGCACTTCGCTGAGCACGTAGGATCAAAATTGTTTTGAAGTGCCGAGTACACTATTGTTTTGGTGAACAGACGGAGGAGTAAACATTGCTCCACTTTTGTGAGCCCTTTTCAGCGCTCATGAGATGTGGTATGCTCTAATTGGTTGTATTTGGTGATTTCTCTAAACGTAGAGACTCGATAGAAATTGGAGTCAGCATCTGAGTGAGGCAGGGCAGTCGCCCGGTAAATACACCCACAGGCCGCGGCGTTCGCCGCTTCATTACCCCCGAGACCCACGTGTGCGACGGTCCACACTATCGCGCGGGGCGTAGGTACTCCGCTGTATCAGAATGGGCCATAGCGCTAACACACACGGACGAGGAAGAGACAACAGGACAGGCGCTAACTTTCAACTGATTGTTTATTTTCGAAAGCAACGGTATAAATAGATCCGTACGCAAAGCACCACTCATCGCCCATGAAAACCTGCAGCGTCAAGAAAGGCCAATTCATTAGCAGTCAGCGCCACCGACGGGCAGCTGACACAGCTATCACCGGCCCTCGCGATCATGGCGGCTTCCACGATCTCTCTGGTAGTCTTATCTGCATTCCTATATACGACTGTGCACTCTTTAAACAACGCTTGACACCCACAATCATTACAATGCACAGACACGTGCCCATCACGATAACGGCCCAACTTCTGCTTATGTTCCCTCAGCCTATCGTTCAGGCATCTCCCCGACTGCCCAAAGTAGACCTTGCCGCAAGAAAACGGGAACCGATACACTGGATTATTAATACATGGCACAAATGGATTCTGATGTTTCTTCACACATTCTGCACGCCTCTTGGCTAATGGGTCCGTGGCCTTGCAAATGCTTATTGGTTTCTGTGGGGCAGAAAAAAGCACTTCTACCTTAACCTTCTGACCAATTTTCTTCAGGGCGTGTGACACGTTGTGAATATACGGCACGACAACCTTTTTCATTCCCGGAGAACTGTTTACACAGGTATCAATCTGTCTATTTAATTTTCTTAGCCCACTTTCTGCTACTGAGATAAGTACATGGTCGGGGTAACCTGCCACTAAAAGGCGCTCCTTCTGAATAACAAAACTACTAGCAATCTTATGGGGGCATGATTTGCGAAGCGCGTTGCCAAAACAAACCAACTAGCCCCAAAATCCACGTTGACAAACTCCGCTGTAGTCGCTGTTTTGTAAAATTTTGTGCGCGAAATATGGTGTAGACCTTCTTACAATGTTTTACGGACTCCCCGTGAGTCAGTGATGAAGACTATCGAATCCCGGTTAGAGGTTACGAGCGCGATGGCCACTTCTTCTGCACGTGTTACATCTCGTGTTTTGCAATTTAGTCCGTTTATTACCGTGTTTTGGTGAATTACCGCCGCCGTGTACCATCCCCCGCCGTGTTGGCCGGAGGCACCCACGTTCAAAACACCGTGTTTGTCCCCATAGTGGTGCACTCGAGCTTTGGCTCGAGCTAGGCGCCCACCGCTATGACATTCTCGTGTTAAGGTGTAAGGAAGACGGCCTACGCTGTGGGCGTGGCTCCAGATTTTCGGGAAGCGTACGCGCTCTTCCTCTAGCGTTGAGTGATAAATGTGCAATCGGCCAGCGAGGTCGCGTCCTCATTGTCTTTTTTGAGAGTCCCAGTATTAGATTGCTAGCTGCGCTTCCCTGAGCTCCTCGAAGTAAATCGGGAACTCGAGGGCTCGCTTGTATATTTTGCGCAAGATTACCTCAATACCATTTTTCTCGAATTTGCGAAGCTGTAAATAGGGGGCCGAGTACAGAACGCGGCTCGTCACGAAAGCATGAGGTAGCCGCATAGCGTTTTTGAAATTGCAGTCCGCCATGTTAGTTTGAAAGCAATCTAATCATGCGGCCTACTTGTTCGCCCCTCTGATGTAATTTGTTCAGTGTTCTGTCTATTTCGCGGTGTTTCTGTATAAATAGGCCTAAAATTCTCAGCTCCTCGTGTTCGGGGATGGATCCGTTCACTAGGGATATTTCAGTCTTAGTATTACACTTGCATGTGGGACGAATCTGTACAAACTCCGATTTTGTTGGGGAACATTGAAGGTCACTGCGGTGAGTGTAGCTGTGCACGATTTCGTCCGCTTTCTGGAGATTAGCTTCAATTTCACCTACCGGGCCGTGTTTAGCCCAAATGGTTATGCCGTCGGCACAAAGCGCGTGCAGTACGCCTTCGACTATCTCCAATGGACCTGGTAGTTTTCTCATTGCGAGGTTAAAAGAAGGCTAAGAGGTCCAATTATCCGGAGCCCATGGCGTACTCCCAATCATATTGAGGATTTAGCACGTAAAACACCCCCAACTGTTATTATGTCACAATAGCTACATACAGGCCCGTAGCCCGGGGGAGGGGGAGGGGGAGGGGAGGGGTTGCTAGGGAACCACCCCCTCCAGCCCCACATTTTGATAGAAGGGGTCTTTTACCTTAAATAAATAATTAAAATAGGTGTTTTTTTTAAATAGTCAAGGCCTTCAGCAAAGCGCCCCCCTCCCCCCCGAAAAAATCGGTGGATATTACCAGGATTTTGTTTATTAATAATGTTTATATACCCTTGCAATATACCCTTTTGAACAAAGAAAAAGTGACGAAATAGTACATAAACTTGGCTAAGACACGGCTATCACTCTTCATGGAAATAGTACACAATATGTTACGACAAGTTACGTCATTTTTGTTCGATTACAAGTAGCATGTGCAAAGAAAACTATATGCGTACCGCTCCTTTTTGTGTACGACTAAAATACGACAGTTATAATCAAAGCATGTCGTTAGAACTAGGATAATTGTATCTACTGAGCTTACTAGATTATTACAACAGCATCAAACCTCAAGCATGCTGACGTATCCACATGCCAGCTGAAGGAACCTGAAGGACATAATATCCTCCGAAGCTGTGGTACTTACATTGGTGCATATTGACAGACATAAATGTTTTGGAATCGATAAGTGCTGTCATCGTTCTTCAAGGTGTAGTATGTAAAACCACATCCCAGGTAACGAGTTTCGGCCCATATTAACTGCGAAAAGAAAACAAAATTGCCGCTCTGTGTTTACGAATGTATCTTCGGAAAACACTAAAGGCGTGCTCATAAAAATGTCCTCATGCCGGCATTGTTCTTAAAGCACAAATGAAATAACAGTTCAATCTTAGTGTAATACGCACACTTACGCAGAAACGGAGTATGCATGACGACATACGACGATCCGTTCCTGTCTAAGTGTGCGCTATTCTACATACGTCCTGTACCAACAGTCCAAGTTGTTCTTGAACAAAACTTCACGCTTGAGACGTGCCTTTCATTCGAATGCTCGGCATGCAGAGGCTTTTTGGACAATTATTGGGAAGTTATTTTATTTCGAGGGCAACCAGAGTGCGATAGCTTAACGGACTGGTCACCCTGCGACATCGACAGTACTGCGACGTGTTCAGTTCTTAAGCGGTCTGAGTGATGATACGCTGGTAACGATTACGTCGACAGTCTCAGTGTTTTTATCACGGCACCGTTTGGCGGCGACGTCCGGCAATGCTCTCAGTTCCAGTGAATGTCTTGGTTTGTCTCGTGGCTGCATCTTCGTCGCATCGCTTCGTGTTTATTTATTTATTTATTTATTTATTTATTCATTTATTTATTTATACGACCATACTTAGTACCCCTTAAGGCATTACACTGGAGGCGATAGAAAGGAACAACAGTCAGTACAAAAGGTGGGGAACATATACAAGCGGAAAACAACTCAAAATAAAAAAAAATAATGCTTAAAAAGATATATGTAACGTTATAAAATTTGCCGTAACGTGCTGTGGACGTAAAGGCAGTTGTCATCATCCCCGACATGGTGTTTGACAAATTAACACAGCAATATATGAACAATAGTTTGAATGGATAAAACCTAATTCAGGAAAAACTACTAAAAGGCCCGAAAATATGGAGGTAAGACACAAAACAAGTGTAATGATAATGTATCTTGAAACAGTTATAAATGTGCAGTCGCGTTTTAATGAAATATGCAAATAATTCTTAGTTACGACATCTTCATTCCAAAAACGCTGTTAGGGCAGCTTGAAATGGCAATCATTCCGTAAGCGAGACGACAGATGATTGTACAGGCTTCCATTCTCTAATATATATTAGGGAGTTTTGAGAATTGGGGACCCACAAAATTTGCTAGCGGCCAGGGTGCATGCGTAGAAACCAAGTCACTCTTGGTCTTTTGCGCTCGCGTTGACGCGAGCGCAAAAGCCCAAGACTTTTTGTGCACTCTTGATACAGTTGTCAGGGCTATCTAGTAGCGGTGCAGTGAAGTAGTGCATAATGAGGTAGCCATTACTGAAGGTAACTACTACTACGCAAATAAATAATGAAAGGAAAGTATTCCCAAAGCTTCATCTAACCATTCGGCATCCAGTGCAAGAACCTGGTGAACAAACCCTTACGCCACAAGCACGCCTGGTCAAGCCGCATACGACACACTCAGGGCGCCCTGCATGCAAGCAAGTACATTCAGGTGCCGCGACTTCCGCAACGTTTATCAATGGCCAGCGCCCCTGGTAGATGTTCTTGCTGTTCATGGAGCGGAGTCGAGCAATTGGCGTCAGATAATATTTTTTACTCTTCACTTTCCTCGCGGGATGCTGCCCATGGCACGGCCATCTCAAAGTACCAGATCTGGCTGGTGTACCAGGCCTGTCTAGAGATGTCTGTCAGGGGCATCTCTGTTGTTTCGGGTATTAAGCACATTTTAATATATAACATAAATATGCGATCGTGCGTTCGTCGTTTCTGAGTGCCAGAGACAGATCAGTCCACAACAAATACGAAAATCTTTCGAATAATTTTCAATGATCCTTGGCGAACACTTTTCCTCATTCTTTATAACAGTTTAAATTGTTAGTAAACAATAAGTGCCGCTTTCTTTTCCGTTTTGTCTGTCATTGTGGTGGGCTCAGAGAGACTTTCACTTGCGGAAAAAAAACTCCAGGCCAGCGCTGAACATGCAGCACAGCCGCAGCGCAATCGGGAGCGTCCATCAAAGAACCCATTGTAACCTCTCTTAGGGCGCCTATGGCAACTACAATGGCGAAGCACCTACGACGGCATAAATTATCATCATTATGCGATTTGGCGAAGCGCCTACTACGCGTCTGTAAGGTAACATTTGCGCGTACGTGCCTGCGCACTTTTTTGCTGTTACTAATGATGTCACTGAGGACCATGATGCATTCTTTCTGAGCGCTTTGTAGTGGGAGGCGAGATTTATAACACCCGCTCGCTACGCAATTGACATGACGAGGCAGCTCGTGCGATTCTGTCTGTGTGCTACGCAGCATTGCATCTGCTAATGTTCCACCATCCCCCGAAATGACCCCTGTATAGGGCCTACTTCCGAAGCAGTTTCAAGCACTGGCGTGGCTATGTGACAGTATAATTGATTACCATGCAGGATGCCAGGGTTCGATTGCGCCTCGGACTATATTTTTTGTTGTTGTTGTTGGTATTAAAGCGATTCTTGAGACGGCCAGCGAAGAGGGCGAACGACATCGCCATCACCGTCGGCTGTTGTTCTGAGCTTAAACAGCTGACGCTGTAAAAGGACACTAAGTAAAGCCGTTGCGGAACTGACGAATAGAAGCGGCCCTTGTCAGAAGGTTGCTTGAAAGGGCGTTTCTTGTTTTGTTCCGTTCCTTTTTTTAGCTACTTTGAAAATATATGGCACCATCTGAAGTCGCCTTCGTCGGCTTGTTTTGATAGTTCAAAATTTTAAGCAGTTGAGCTATCACGGTTTATGTGAGTTTTGCATATATTTAACTGAAACACTATTCAATAAAGGTACTTCGCCTTGTTATCCTGAAGGAACTAGCCATATTACAAAGTGTGCAGCCGCACTCTGTCACCAACCTGGGTGAAATGGGTCACTTCGGGCCCTGGGGGTGGCTGGAAGTTGGACACAGACTCTGGCGGGTAATACTGGTATTCCTTGAACCAGTTGTGTATGTGCACTTCCCAGCGACGCATAGTGATATTTGCTGTGAAGGCTTCGTGAGCGATGTTCTCACCAATGAATGAGAAGTGCTCTACGAGGAAAGAAAAAACAGCGAAGTCGTGAGAAGTCTGAAAGCTTCTCTTGAAGACGATGAAAAATGACAAGAAACATTCAAAGATACACTATGTGTAGCGGAAAACAAGCACTGCTATATATATATATATATATATATATAACCCACAATGCGCCAGACAATGAACCCGATACGGTTTTTTTTTTTGTTAAAAAGAAGTTTCGCAGTTGAACGGACGTCTCGACGTCTCGCCTCCAACCGGAATGTTCAGTATGCTGAAAACTGAAAAATGTGAACCATTCTGAAGGAACGAAATTTTCATAAATCGTTGGTGTACACTTACAAATAAACTAAAAAGTGCGCAAGAAGTATCAGGAATGAAACACGTAAACGATTCGCGACCACAAAAAATTTTTACGCACAAAAAAAATATTATTATCAACCCCAAAAACTGGCTGTGGCTGGTACGTGAAGTTGCGGGCAGCATTAGTCGTACCAGAATACCATAGCGTGAAACGCAAGAGTCGCTGAATTTCATAGCTGTCATCAGATAGCTTGCCTAGCGTTTTATTAAATACGTCGACTTCGACAATGTAAAGACACTCGGCAGCCACACTGAAAGGGACTGCAGTACTTTCGTTCAGGAATAACTGGTAGTTGCGTGTAAACTTTTCTTTGAGTTCAATAAAATATATTTCAAGCCCTGTCTCTTTTCTAGTCAGACGATAAGAGCCTCAACATTTCCAAAGTTTGAGTTATATCCAGTGACGAGCAGAAACGCCTCATATCAGTGGGATAAAAAGGAAGGCGTAACGCGACCTTTTATGTTACTGAAAAATGTTTCCCTGGTAGGCCAACTACTACGGCTTGGCAGTGCTATTGAGTACATTCTTTATTTACTGAAAACAGCAATGCTTTACCTGTAATGCCTTAGTTCTAACCTTCTACTGCCCACACAATTCGAACGCCACACAATACCTCGGCTTTCAGTGATGCTTTAACAGAAGCCCGGCTGCAATTCATTACGTGACACTTTTTCGCGTTCACTGTGCCATGTAGATAAGCCTTGAGCGTGGTTGAAATTCAAGCCTACATAGTGGTTTGCACTAGAGTAATAAGGCACTTGTTGCATTTAGTTTGTCGCAAGTTGCTGTCCCAGATATTCACCTTTCTCCTCTGTTCAGTTGCGCAGATATTCACTTTGAGATACTGAGGCACACAGTGACAACTTTATATAATTCATATTTACTACAGCGAGAAACAATAACTCATCTTTCACAATATACACGGGAATTAACAGGCATTGTGCATAGTAACCTTATTCACTACCACGAGCGTGTCATTTGTGGACGTAGATAAACTCAGTTGCCAAACATTCATTACTACTAATTAAGTTTTGTTCTAGCACTTGTGAATTGCATGTGTATGTTTCAAAAAGTATGTTTACTCCCCTATGTTTGTATTGCAAGTACTTGCACAACATATGTGGAGGAAAGCAATATTTGTATTGGCCAATATTACATAGTGGGTAGGAGCTAGCTTCAGCGGAAAAAAGAAAACGAAAAATACTACACGCCGAATTACTGCAAATAAACGCTATCGCAGTGTGTAACAATTCGGCACCGCACGAATCACTGAAGTCTGCTGCCATTTTCTGACAGATATCACTGGTTTGTGGACGTCCGCTCCCCACATTTGTTTTTTTTTTTAGTTCATATTTTACTTCCCAAATTTAAAGGCCATGTCTTCCTTATCCCCTTACACCACTTTGTAACTGAGCGCGACGTCAGATAATTCCCGATCAGAAACATAGGCTGTTACTCAAGGCAGTGCAGCCAGAAAACACCACGGCTCGCTAAGACACGTGGATTCAACTACCATAATAAATAGGATAATGCTAGTCCTTTTTGGCTCTGGTTAATGTTGGCTGCTGCTGCTCAGCATTGATTTCTGGCCCTCTTGTTGTGGCATCTACCTAGTGTTTAGCGCGGAACTATTTTACAGAGGGAACAAAGAGGGAAAAACGTGAGCGATCGTGCACGTCTTATTTAATCCTTGCGTGTGAAAGGATTCTACGCTAAACACTGTAAGAGTGTCGGCGGATGTTCGTTAAATCATGACAAACGCTGCCTCTCTACGTACAGCGCGCGCTAGGGAGAGTGAAATGAATATCTCTGGTCATTATTCTTTGTCGTGTCACTACCAGAATAAAGCGACAAATTCCAGGGTTCTGTTGTCGTTTCGACGTTATAGACCAAAGCAACTTTTGACTTATTGAGTGATCGATTACAATCAGGAATATTCATCAGAAATATTCACCGATCTACATGCACCACCTAATCATAAACACACGATTTCCGCCACTTGCCTGTGCGTCTTTGATCCTGCGAACTGTGCCTGCCAGGCCCAAGACCTTCTCCACATTGGTTCGCATATGCCTGAGCAGACTCGGCGATCTCGTCACTCCACACCTGCGCAGAAAAACAAATATTAAAGCTCCAATGAAATTTGCATGTGACAGCCATACTTCCATTGTATGGGTACATGGAAAGAAAGTACACGAACGCAAAAAGCTTCCTTATTCGTACAGCATTACTTCATCGCCTCTCTAAGCAAATGTGTTAGCTCTCGCTTTAGAGTACTTACTATTGGTTTTTTTGACGCATTTGCAAACAATCATTTTATATAATGTGCTTCGAAACTTCATCTTTCGTCGTTATGGAAGCACCAGGAGCCTAAACAAACATGGATGATCCCTCTGTCCATAGGAATCGGTATAACACGAAAGTAAAACGTGTCTTCATAGGCGTGGCTGAGCGTTTGTTGTGCAATGTTTCGCCCTGAGGGCGAAGGAATGAATGCTATAGCACAAGTTGTAATGTCACGCGAAGAACGGCAAGCAGCTCGAAATTTGCAACGCGCGACTCAAGCAGAAAGGACGCACGGAACGAACATACACAGGATGAGCGCGAACCAACAACTTTCGCAGCTCGACATTTAAAGCGCGCTGGTCAAATACAAAGGAGGACGCACGAAACAAACGCGCAAGTATACACAGGATGAGCGCGAACTATCACAGTTGTAACTTACTTGTTTGTGAACCGCGCGCTCCTTTCGCAAAAGCGGCTACTGCAGTGAGCGAAGTGACCTTCGTGCTCTCTGTAACTTCAGCCCAAGCTTGCGGTGAAAGCGCAAGACGGAGACAAGCGCGCGCGCACGAGCGACCGTGCGCTGTAGAGGCACACGGTCATCTCAACGCGCGGGGCGACGACCTTTAAAGCGCGCCCTTCGAGCCCTTCACGCCCTCTCGCTAGTGATAACGAACACACGCTGATGTACCCCGATCTCTGAGTACCGCCACCAGCAAACGGATGTATATAAATAGCACGGCGTTAGTATAACGAAGAACGGTCCGTCTGTGACGGTGTCGTTTCGTGCTGGGGATCGAGGGGTCGTAAGTTCGACTCCCTGTGACGGAACTTTTCTTTCTAGTTTTTTCTTGGCCATATGTTAGTCTTGATATTTTAGAACGTCATATCCGTGACGGAATTGCGTCAGTGGAGCCGTCGGGGACCCCGCAATAAAACACTTTCGTGTTAAAAAACGCTCAACGAGCGTGGCCTTCAAAGGCTGAGTACGCATTTCTTGCAGTGTTTTCCTTTTACCGGAGCTATTTCCATACACTTTCTTGGATGAAAGTTTAAACTAAGCGGAGGGGGCGAGGCTAGAACAGTGTGGCTGTTCTTATTAGAATAGTCATAGTTAGTACACAAGGAGAAGAGATGTATGGTAAATGCCGCGGCTATGTGCTATGAATAGATGCGCCTGCAACCCAGAAGGTCCTCCCCCTCTTCTGCCTCTTCCTCAACTCCCCGTACTCAGGCTCGTGCGCATTGGTCATGCAGTGTTTGTTGTGCAATCGACTTCGATATTTGCTGCTCATTAATAGTGAAGCAATATTTGTCGCCTACTGGCCGCTGGTAAAAAAAAGGAACTCTAAACTGAGGCCAGCACCGACCACCATCACTTCTTTGCTTTAGTGCGTACTTCGAAACCATCAGATAGCTGTGTAGTCTTTCTATCGTGCCAACATTTTCAACGATCTCTCTCTGTCTCTCTCTCTCTCTCTCTCTATATATATATATATATATATATATATATATATATATATATAAACGCAAGAAGCCGATTAATGAACTAGCTCTGAGAGGGAAAGTACAGCAATTCAGAGTTTCACTTCAGAATAGGTACGCGGTTTTAACCGAGGAAACCGACCTTAGCGTTCACGCAGTAAATGATAATCTGACTAGTATCATTAAGGAGTGTGCAGTGGAAGTCGGGGGTACAGTCGTTAGACAGGACACTGGTAAGCTATCCCAAGAGACGAAAACCGTCATTAAGAAACGTCAAGCTATGAAAGCCTGAAATGCAACAGACAAAATAGAGCTGGCGGAGCTTTCGAAGTTAATCAATAGGCGTAAAGTAGCCGACATAAGAAAGTATAATATGGAGAGAATTGAGCATGCTCTAAAGAACCGAAGAAGTCTCAAAGCTATGAAGACAAAACTATGCATATGCAAAAATCAGATGTATGCATTAAGGGACAAGGAAGGCAACGTCACAACCAATATGAATAGAATAATTGAGGTAGCGGAAGAGTTCTACAGAGATCTGTACAGCAGCCGAGACAGTCAGGATGATAACGTAAGAAGCAGTAATAGCGCAGAGGAATCTGACATCCCACCAGTATTGACAGAGGAAGTAAAGGAAGCCCTAAAGGGAATGCAAAGAGGCAAAGCAGCTGGTGAGGATCAGGTAACATCAGACCTGTTGAAAGACGGTGGAGAGATTATGTTAGAAAAACTGGCCACCCTGTATACGAAGTGTCTCTTGACGGGGAGGATACCAGAAACTTGGAAGAATGCCAACATCGTCTTGATTCATAAAAAAAGGGACGTCAAGGACCTGAAAAATTACAGGCCCATAAGCTAACTGTCCGTTATCTACAAGCTATTTACAGAAGTAATTCCTAACAGAATTAATGCGACATTAGAGTTCAATCAACCAAGGGACCAGACAGGATTTCGTACAGGCTTCTCAACAATAGACCACATTCATACTATCAATCAGGTGATAGAGAAATGCGCGTAATACAACCAACCCCTATACATAGCCTTCATAGATTACGAGACGGCATTTGATTCGGTGGAGACATCAGCAGTCATGCAGGCACTGCGGAATCAGGGCATCGACGAAGCCTATATAAATATAATGGAAGAAATCTACAGCGGATCCACAGCCACTATAGTCCTCCATAAAGAAAGCGACAGAATCCCAATAAAGAAGGGCGTACGGCAGGGAGACACGATCTCTCCAATGTTATTCACCGCGTGTTTACAGGAGGTTTTCAGGGTCCTACATTGGGAAGAATTAGGGATAAGAGTTAATGGAGAGTATCTCAGTAACCTGAGATTCGCTGATGACATTGCATTTATGAGTAACGCGGGAGACAAATTACAGCTCATGATTACTGAACTGGATACGGAAAGTAGAAGAGTAGGTCTGAAAATTAATATGCATAAAACTAAAGTAATGTGGAACAATCTTCGCAGAGAACAGCGCTTTGCGATAGGTGGCGAGTCACTGGAAGTTGTAAAGGAGTACGTCTACTTAGGACAGGTAGTAACCGCGGAGCCGAACCCCGAGAGCGCAATAACTAGAAGAATAAGGATGGGATGGGGCTCATTCGGCAAGCATTATCAAATCATGACTGGTAATCTTCCACTATCCCTCAAGAGGAAGGTATATAACAGCTGCATCTTACCGGTACTTACCTACGGAGCAGAAACCTGGAGACTTACAAAGAGGGTTCAACTTAAACTGAGGACGACGCAGCGAGCGATGGCAAGGAAAATGATAGGTGTATTCTTAAGAGACAGGAAGGGAGCAGAATGGGTCGGTGAATAAACGGGGGTTAAGGACATCATAGTTGAAATCAAGAAGAAGAAATGCATATGGGCCGGGCACGTAGCACGTCGGTAGGATAACCGGTGGTCATTAAGGGTAACTGACTGGATTCCAAGAGAGGGCGAACGCGTGAGGGGGAGACAGAAAATTAGGTGGGTAGATGAGATTAAGAAGCTCGTAGGTATAACGTGGCAGCAGAAAGCACAGGACCGGGTTGACTGGCGGAACATAGGAGAGGCCTTTGCCCTGCAGTGGGCGTAGACAGGCTGATGATGATGATGATGATATGCAGCGTGTTCAAAAGTAAGCTTTTTAAGCTTTTTGTTTTCTTAAAATCCAGCAATGCGCGGTACGTGAAAACCACCTTTGCACATATGTTTTCTATCCAAGTTAGACTATCATTTAGTTAGACACAAAGTTAGACTATCATTATCGCTACAGCCGCTCTAGTAACAAAGATTGAATAACGAACTTTGAGTGAGCACTGGCGCGAAGCTCCTCCACGATGTGCCGCAGCAGTTGCGTGCGGCGTTTATTCGGACAACGGGTCGAAGGTATAGGCGAAGATGATAACGGGTATCCTTTTGCTTCCGGTTGGCGATAGCAAGCAGTGACTGCTCGTGACATATGAGAGAAACATTGCGCCAATCCTCGCCGTCTTGCGTGCGCAACCATTAAAACCGCAGTTAAACTTTGTAGCGGGATATCTCGCGGCACATACATGCTAGAAGAATTCTTCCACGTGGAACTGTGTAGAAACGCGACTGCCTCCAACTTTTCAATACACACACGCCCGCTTACTGCACTCATTAAAAAGTCCATTGTTCAATCTTAGCTGTGCATCGGAAGTGATAATTATTGTCTGACTTTGTGTCCCCTGGATACATGAGATATCTGCAAAGGTAATTGTCACTTCTTTGCAGTGCTGAATTTTAACAAAACCATATAGCTTAACTCTGTACACCCGGTATTTCTATATATATATATATATATATATATATATATATATATATATATATATATATATATATATATATATATATATATATATATTGCTACGGTATGAGCCGGATCAGGGTATGAGCCACGAGAGAAGAGAAAGAAGAGGTTCGGCTGGTGCTACCTATGGACGCCATCACCACTTATCATTGCCTGACTTCATCTGTAAATAAACGCAGTTAACCTCAATCGAACCGTAACAGTTTTGTGGTGGAGGCGCTGGGTATCGAATCAAGCAACACGGTTCTGCAACCGCCTGATCTACGCCGAAGCCGCCACATTGCTGGACTGCCCCCGTTACCACTGGAGGTCGACATGTCTCGCGGTGAAGACGGAACCCGGAACTACTCAGCTGCAGCCACAGCACCAGTTCCAGCAGCACCTTTGCTACCTGCTTCGGTCGCAGCTGGCCCTTGGCAGCGTCAGCATCTGATAGAGCCTCGTACCTTCGGAGGCAAATCTGGCGAGGACGTGGATGAGTGGCTCACACACTACAAACGGGTGAGCAATTACTACCGTTGGGACGCGGCAACTCAGCTGACTAACGTGGTGTTTTTCTTGACGGACACGGCACTAACATGGTATGAGAACCATGAGGACGTCCTCACGACGTGGGATCGCTTCGTGTCGGAAGTAAAATATTGTTTTGGGGACTCCGTGGCAAAGAGGAAGCAAGCCGAACAAACGCTGCTGCAAAGAGCCCAGGTACCAGGCGAAACATGCACGATGTACATTGAAGCTATATTGAAGCTGTGCAAGACCGTCAACCCTTGCATGTCTGAAGAGGACAAAGTCGGCCACCTGTTAAAAAGAATCGCAGAGGACGTTTATGAATTCCTCATCGGTAAAGACAGCATTGCTACAGTGGCCGACGTCATACGGCACTGTCGTACATTTGAGACACTGAAAATGCGGCGTATCGTTCCGAAATTCGGCCGACTACCGAATGTGACCACAGTAGCGAGTGTTGAAGACTACGCACCTTTTGATCTTGCGTCTACAATACGCGAAATCATACGTGAAGAACGTTGTCGACACGCTCGCGCGACGCCTTGTGAAGCTGCACCTATGTCGGTTCCCGCTCCACATCAAGTTTCCATTGCTGCAGCGGGCGTCGAGGAGCACAACTACGGTTCTGGCGCACCACCGAGGCCGCAGCGCAATCACTACCAAGACTCAAGGCACGAGCGCCGCTTCAGTTACCCTCGTCAGCCGGCCTCCAGCTATCAGGGGTCAAACGAATATACACTTGTGCCACCGCGACGGGGCGATGCTTTTCAGCAGTATAATGTATATCGCCAACCTCCTGTGTGCTATAGTTGCGGTGCTGCCGGACACGTATCTCGATTCTGTCATCGGCGGAGTGAGGCGACATCGCGATACGAGCCACCGTCAGCATTTCCTCGTGGTGGCAACGCTTACAACAATCCCTGGTCCGCCTATCCCAGGAGCCCCTCGCAACAGGAGAACCAGCGTGGTAGCTCTCCCGCTTCTCATCGCAGCTTCACACCTCCATCTGCCCGACCGCGTCGCTCGCTTTCACCTCGACGGCGGCTGTCGTCACGGCCACCGCAGGGAAACTAGCTGGCGCGACCGATGGAGGTGAGGTCGCACAAAATGACTCGACTTATATACCTCCACCACTTACCATGTTTAAAAACAGGATACACGTTTCAATAGATGGACTAAGTGTAACAGCTTTAGTGGACACCGGTGCGACGATTTCAGTCATGAGTGTTTCGTTCAGAGATCGCATTGGCCGCAAAGTTATGTTTTCCTGCCAGGATTCTACTAGATTTCGTGGCGTCGGCGGTGACGTACTTCAACCTGTAGGAGTCTGTACTGTTAACGTGCTGTTGGCAGGAACGGTGTTCCCAACTGAGTTTGTGGTTCTGCAGCGGTGTACGCACGATGTTATTCTCGGCATTGACTTCCTCCCAGAGTGTGGTGCTTTCGTCGACTGTGGTGCCCGTGAGCTTTCTGTGAGTGTTGGCATTGTTCCTGATCTCTTTGACGAGCCGATGCCTGCGGAAGACACACTGATTGTTTCCGAAGAGCTCACAGTACCACCACGGTCCATGATGTCAATTGCCGTATCTTCTTCAATTGCTGCCGTGACATCCTTTGATGCCGTCGTTCAACCTCTCACGGCTACGTGTGCAAAGAAAGGCATAATAGTACCTAGTTATATGGTATCGATTGATAACGAAACAACGCTTCTGTGGGTGTTTAACTGTTCGCCAGTGCCGGTTATTCTTCCTCGAGGAATGAAGCTCGCACTGCTCGATGATGCCACGGAGAGTTCTATTGCTGCCATCGACGAGGAAAAAAATGACACTCAACGATTTCCAAACGCAGTTGCTCCTACGAGACACACATTTTGAGCATGGTCAGCAAGACGCTACGGTCATATGAGCAACAAACGCTGGTTCAACTATTAGAACGACATGCGTCCGTGTTTGACTTTGGCGAAAAAGAGGAGCGACTGTCCTTACCGTGTTCTCGAGCCCGACACAGGATTGATACAGGCTCTGCTCATCCGGTTCGACAAAAACCCTACCGGGTATCGGCATCGGAACGGAAAGTCATTGCTGACCAAGTTCAAGATATGCTGCACAAAGGCGTTATTGAAGAGTCGTGCAGCCCGTGGGCAGCGCCTGTCATTTTGGTTAAGAAGGACTGCTCTTGGAGGTTCTGCGTCGATTATAGACGATTGAACGCCCTGAATAAAAAGGATGTGTATCCGCTGCCTCGGATCGACGACGTCATTGACTGCCTGCACTCAGCTTCTTACTTTTCGTCACTTGACCTAAGATCAGGGTATTGGCAGATCCCTATGCACCCTGCTGACAAGGAAAAGACCGCATTTGTGACGCCTGATGGACTGTATCAATTTAATGTTATGCCGTTTGGGCTTTCCAATGCTCCCGCAACTTTTGAAAGATTTATGGATTCAATTCTTCGCGGTATAAAATGGGAAGTCTGTTTGAGCTATCTGGACGACGTGGTTATTTTTGGACGCATATTCGACGAGCATAACGCCCACTTAAGCCTCGTTCTGGACTGTGTCGAAAAGGCTGGCTTGGTTTTGAACTCAAAGAAGTGCCGCTTTGGTGAACGACAGGCATTGGTCCTCGGCCATCTGGTCGACAAAGATGGTGTCAGGCCCGACCCTCGGAAAATTGAAGCAGTCACCACCTTTAAGCCACCAAAGTCTGTAAAGGAACTCCACAGCTTCCTAGGGCTATGTTCTTACTTTCGGCGCTTTGTGCCGAAATTTGCGGACATCGTGTATCCATTGAACAGCCTCTTGCGAAAGGACAGCACATTCGAATGGACATCTGAATGTGATGCTGCATTCTCTCAACTAAAATTTCGGCTGACGTCAGAAACTCTCCTTCGTCACTTCGATCCATCTGCGCCTACGGAAGTGCACTGTGACGCAAGCGTTATTGGCATCAGAGGCGTGCTCGTTCAGCGCCATAATGATGAAAAGCATGTGGTCGCCTATACGAGTCGTTCTCTGAGCAAGGCAGAAATGAATTATACTGTAAAAGAGCAAGAATGCTTGGCAGCTGTTTTTTCTGTTCAGAAGTTTCATTGTTACCTGTATGGGCGTCCGTTCACGATTGTAACCGACCATCATTCCCTGTGTTGGCTCGTTAACCTCCGAGACCCTTCTGGACGCCTTGCGCGCTGGGCTTTGCGGCTCCAGAAATTTGACTTTAATGTTTCATACTGCTACGGTATGAGCCGAGTCAGGGTATGAGCCACGAGAGAAGAGAAAGAAGAGGTTCGGCTGGTTCTACCTATGGACGCCATCACCACCTATCATTGCCTGACTTCATCTGTAAAAAATTCGGCAGATCCCACGTACCGCGGGAGTCGATCTTATGCGAAGCATGCGGCGGGAAGTGACTGTGGCGTCATTTTTTTTACTGAGCGACACGTTACAAAATGACTCTAATGATTTGTATTAATTTTATACGCACACATATATGTTGAAGAACCGCATATGTGTTATATAACGAGTTGTTTACGGTTGCGTCACGCTGCCAATGGCAACGTGGGTATTACCAACACCAGAAGCGGTAGGCTGATATGTAGTGCTTATACGTGTCCTGAGAACGCACGCACGTTTCACGAACCCGTGTGCATGTGTGGAAGAAGTTCTTGACACTTCTTAAACAGGAGCATCATCACCGTGATCAGTGAGCACCAGCACCTAGTCATGACTTGTTATAGGTCCTGGTCGTGATGGTGGTGATGAGGGGTCCATGTCTAGTGAGGTATGTGGTATAGTAGAGCTGTTGGAATTCGTGGATGCCTCGGTCATTTCGTCGACAAATTGTCTGTCGATAGAGCCGGTTACATGTCGGAACATCAAGCCACCGTTCGCGTTGGTGAGGTATAGGCCGTCGAGGCTGGTAGGCGTGGATAGTGCTACGAAGACCAACATCAGTGGATGGTGCTTGTCGTATTCGTAGAGTACCTGGGCGTATGTGGCCTACGTAGTCTAGTCTACAAAGCGGCTGTCAATAAATCTGGCATCATCCTCGGTCAGCATGAGGCCATCGCCCGGCCTCATAAAAACGCCAGGCCTGCGCTGAAACCGCAGCACAGTCACAGCGAAAGCTGGAAGAGCGGCGTTTCTAGAGCCCGTTAAGCTCTCTTGGGGCTACAATACAAGTACACTAGAAAAGTACCCACTACGCCACAAATCAAAATTTTTGTGAAGTTGGGAAGCACCCACAAAGCCATTATTCGTCATTCTATGGAGAAGCGAGGCACCAGCTGCACGTATGTAAGGCATTACGTGCACTTTGTTGACGTGACGACTGATGACGATGAAGAATTATGGCTCAGCCCTTTGTAATGGGTTGGAATGTTTAAACGGCCCACCAGTTATGTAATTTGCATTGGGTGACGCCCGGTCGCTATTTCCCTCTCCCGTCATGCTGTATACGTTGACGTGGAAGAGAGACGGGGGGGGGGCGAAGAACTTTATTGAGACCCCGAGGTAATGGATCATGCGCTTATGAGCTTCCTTGGCAACCAATACAAGTGCACTTGCGAGGAACCCACTAAGCTATAAATCATTGTAATCTTACTGAGACCCCGAGGAAGTGGATCATGCGCTTATGGGCTTCCTTGGCAACCAATACAAGTGCACTTGCGAGGAACCCACTACGCTATAAATAATTGTAATTTTTTAGAAGTAGGGCAGCAGGCACTGTGCCATTTTTCGTCATTCTACAGAGAGCGTTGGTACCTGCTAAACGCATGTAAGGGATTATGCGCACTTTGTTGATTCTGCGCCTGATGACGATGAAGAATTATGGCAGAGCCCTTTTGTAATGGGTTGGAAGCATTCAACAACCTACTCGTTGCGCAATTCGCAATTGTTTGACGCCTGGTTACAGAATTCGCGTTGTGCGACGCTTGGTGCTTATTTTAATCTTCTACCACGCTATATTGCATATGCTAATGTGGTTCCTTCCCGACATGAAGCCTGTATAGGACCTTTTTGCAATGCAGTTTCAAGCACCGGCATGGCTCAGAGGTTGAATACTGGGCTCCCACGCAGAGGGCCCAGGTTCGAACCTCGTTCCATCCTGGAATTTTTTCTTATTAAGTTTTTTTTCTTATTTCGAGCGATACTGGTTACGGACACCGGCGGCGGCGGCGGCGGCGGCGGACAACCACGGCGCCAAAAACGGCCGGAGAAATGATCTCATAACAGCTTTCGCTGTAAAAATGAAGAGGACACTGCGTCGTTCTAGCGGACGAAGTGCACTTTATGGTGCGGTGATGTGGATATCATAAGTAACTTTCGTTAATGTATTCTTCCGGGGTCGAGCAATTCTTCAACATAGCTTGCTGAATCATAGGAATAAAAACGTAATGTTCATTAGACTGCTATAAAAGCGGACCCAACACTAGAACCACAGACGTTAATCTGATATGACGCCTTTATCGTAGGAGTATCATGTAGTGTTTATTGCTTTCTTGTAAAATTAGATAGCAAGCACCATAACCATATTTGACGTTGCACCGATACTGCGCCTGCGTAGGCTGGTATTTCCAAACCAGTGTATGGAACTGGCGTGGCTCAGTGGTAGAATACCTGATTGCCACGAAGAATGCTTGGGTTCGATTCCTGCTGGGATCCTAATTTTCTTTCTTTGCAGTCGCCGGGTCAACGCTGCCCGATGTTCGTTTTCCTTAACTCTCTAGCATTTAAGTTACCAATGTGCGTTCTCGCAGCTCCTGGGTAGATATAAACTGTCAATCACCTGTGGCGCATACCCATACACCGCGGCCCGTGGCAAACGGGTATGTGCCACACGTGTCTAGTGGAGAGGGTTTGACGACGTACGCGACAAGATTTTCATGCTATTCATATCGTGACCCGACAATCATATTCGTCCAATCCTCTTACCCTCCCATGCCAATTTTGGTCTACACCAAGTTAAGGAGGTGACCGTGAGAGCACCCAGACGTAGGCGGCTAGATAGATAGATAGATAGATAGATACGTAGATAGAAACGCTCAAAGTGCCAGAGGTTCGCTAAGAAATGCTTCGCATTTAATAAACGCAGTTAACCTCAATCGAACCGTAGCAATATATGTGTGTGTGTGTGTGTGTGTGTGTGTGTGTGTATGTGGTTCATGATTTTAGAGAAATGTGAACCATACGCACCATCTTGTACATGTTTCTCGCCGGGGGAAAGTCGTCCAATTCACCTAGCGCCACGTGGCTGCGATCCTGGTTGTGTAGGCTGAGAATGTTTGCTTGATCGCCGTCGACAAGGCCGCTAGCCATGATGTTGCACCTCGGATTGGGCTTCTCGCAAACTGCCGCGTTAACCCCGTTCTGTGGCGGCACGTTGCATGTACTCTGTTCCGCTTTGGAGGCGTCGGGCACAATGAGAGTAAGGAGCAGCATCAAAGCGAAGATCGGTGCATCCATACCATGTTCAAGCATCCGTCTATGCGCGCTGCCTTTCGACATTCTCCCAGTCGCTTTCATGTCGGAGAGACTGCAGCTTACTGCTGTAAAAAAATTAACCCACATGTTATTGAAAAGCAAGATGTTGAAGAGATGGGAAACTAATCGAGAAGTATGTTCGCCATTTCCTGAGGGCCGCCGTATATGCATATACAGGGTGCCCCAGATATCTTCAGTCAGAGTTTAAAAATATGCCGCCGTACTCAATGACGACGCAACCGAGTACATGCTCCTGATTATTGCCTGGGGTAATTCGCACAATTCCTCGTGTTCTGATTAACTGCATCTTAGGTTACTTTATTCTTTATTTCAATATCTTTTGAAGCCTATAAGCTGGGAAAAAATTCGACTGAGAAAGTTGAAGACCGGTTTGCAAAACGTCCGATTAGAAAGTCTCTAGCACTGTATTCATTAAGTATTAGCGCGTTTCTGCTTTCTGCTGATGCCCGCGAAAAATAAAGAAATACCACTTCACATGCCTGCTTGCGCGCCAGTGCGTTCGATGATTCTATTGTTCCCCGACGTTCCGCATGCAGACAACCATAGCATTTACTCGTTTGTGCTGCCTCGTCAAGGCAGCGACGATGGTGGTGGCTGTCCGACAAACACGTTTTCCTAACCGGGGCGATTGAAGGATATCTTTTGTACGCGGAACGTTAGGGAGCACTAGAATAACGGCGCGCATAGGTGCGCAAGTGGGCATGTAGTAATGTGATATTTTTTTATATTTAGCAGGCCTCTGTAGTAAGCAAAAAAACACTAATACTTGATGGATATCAAGATAGACTCTTTCTAATCGGATGTTTTGCCATCCGATGTGCAACTATCTGATTGACGTTTTTGTCCAGCATCGTTGCTTCAAAAAATAATTAGATAAAGTGGCCTAATAAACCAATTATTCAGCACACAAAACTAGCCTGAAGCTCTCCAGGCAACAGTCAGCAACATGCATATGGCCGCGTCGTGATAGAGTGTGTGGGCATATTTTAAAACTCTGGCTAAAGATAGCTGGGGCACCCCGTATAATATAGTATAAGGCATCTGGGAACGCTTCCGAAAGGCACCCAGGAAAACATTTCTTGACCACTTTGAAAACAGCGCTAAAAGAAAGGACACCGAGAAGAGAAGACACCTTTGTCACGCTGTTTTCCAGATCGTCGAGAACTATTTCCAACTGACCAAGTTGTCTATTCTTCCCAGGAAAACAGTTGATTACCATAAAAAGCACCGTTTGCTTTCCGCTTTTTGTCATAAAATTGATTTCTTAATGCTCTAAATTTTTTACCGAATTTTGTATCCTTTTCCTTTGCGAACTGCTATTGTTTTCAAACTGCAATATCCAGCCTTACTCTGCATCAGTCTTTCTGTGCAGTCAACGTTGCACCAGGTTTGAATATTTAAGGCAGTCTTTGCTGCCGCACTAGGTATTGAGCTATGTTTTATTTATATTTCTCCTGTATTTCTGCGCGCTTCAATTTGTGTAATCTATGTAGTAGATATTGCTTCTTAGCACCTCCTGCCTCTGGACATCATTCGATTCTTCTAGGCTTAACATTCACGTATCAGTTCTTGCATAGGCATAGTCATTCTAGCTCTTTAAGAATCTCTAATGTTTGGCTCTCACAGCGTTCCGTGTGAAAATAGCCTTGTAACTATTGAGAGAGCACACACGCGCTATGTGGAGATTTCTTATGGGACTGAAAATTTGCCACTACACTTATAGCCACAAATTCAGTGCACCTATGCGCGGAACCATCCGACGCGCACAAACGAGATGACACTTCAATTTCTACTACTTCAATGCTGCCTCGGAGATATTTTTGAGAAATTGAAATGTTATTGTCAAGCATAACGAGCCGAAAATCTCCATTAGTACAACAAACCGAAAACACAATGCTTAAGTTGCGCGCATGCGCCACCAGTGGATGACGTTTGCTAGAATTTAAGGTAGCTGTAGCGTGTTACACTTTAAAATTGTCGCTGACCCAAGTGATTATCCTACTTATATTCAACTAATTAGGTAATTGCTGTAATAGTAACTTGTAAAGCAGCTTAGCCAAGCAACCAATGTTAGCCACAAGAAAAATGTATTTGCTGGATTTTACCAAGAAATGGTTGGTAGTTAGGCATGAATAATGAAGGAATGAAACAGTGAGAAGGTGCAAGCCACTAGACCGGCAGGTGAAGCGCAGTGATTCATGATATTGTCAAGACCATGCGTGGACTACTGCGCATTAAAGCTATTGTGGAATCTACCGCCATGAGCTTGTCGGCCAGTTTGGATATATATTGTTTTAGTTTGAGCCAGTCATGAAAATTTCGACGTCCGGGGCAATTTTCTGTAGAAATATTATTTGGAGCAGCAGGCTGTCAAGACCATCCACTTTGTTGCCCAATAATTGCTGCATATGACGCAGCAGCTGGCTTGGCGTTCCTTTACTGAGGTTGGCTTCATGGGCAAGTGTCGCAGCCATTCGCTTTCGGGAGGCGTGACCCTGCGAATGAATGTTGCCTTCAACGCTTCCTAAAAGTTTTCTGCTGGTGGGGAAAGCAAGAGGTCTCGAATTTCACTAGCGATTGATGGGGACAGACTGCTCACCACATAATGATATTTCGTGGAATCTGCTGTGACGCGCCGTACAGCGTATTGTGATGCAAAGCGAATGAACCACAATTCAGGATCCGCAGTCCAAAAGGGAGGCAGTTTTACATCGACGCTGGCTAGTGCCGGAATGTCGGTGCCTTGACGTGTGTCCATACCCACTGGTCCGGGTCACCAATTGTTGCTTGTTCTTCAGGGACGCACTACTCGCTTCTGTCTGCTGATTCCCAGCCGCGCTCGCGTCCCGCACAGCTCTATAATACTATTTTTGACAATCCGAGGGGATGATTTGTTCGCTAAATTTCATTAATTTCCATCCCCGCTGCGTCACTAAATCACCTATTCGCCAGCTGTGGCTTGTCGTGTAATGAGTTAATATTTAAAAAATCACGTTGTCATGGAAATTTTTTGCTGACACCTGCTGACCGCTGATTCTCACTGCGTTACTTAATCAACTCCGTTCCAATCACAACTGCACAGAATACAGTAAGCTTGTAGCACCAAGCGCGTAGTTGCCTGCTCATTAATATAATGATGAAATACTATGCCTTCTTTGTTAGTGATACTCAAAGTTTATTCAAGAGCCGCATAACTTACATACAGTTCTCACAAACAGAACATGTATTAAAGAAAACCTGAGCTGCCTTCGTGCTATTTGGAGCCAATGGTCTGAAGTAGTGATAATGAGCTCAACTTAACCCTAATTTTTATCTACAACTACGCAAGCCAGAAGGAGCGCCCCGGGCAACTGGCCAGAGAACAAGCCTTAATAATCTGGTATACGTGCCTGGTTTCTGAAGCCGTGAGGATTCTATTCGAAGCAGTGTTTCGGAAGGCTTCTGCTGCAGAGTTTCGTACGCAGAGACACACCAGTTCTAGCGTTGAACGTGGCTCTTTTATATCATTCGAGTACGCTAAGGAAGTGTGTGCGTATGGCGTTACTAAAGCTTGTATATGCGGGTGTCACGTTGCACTTATAGCGAAAATGAAAGAAAAATACAAAGAATGTGATACGCTAAATTACAAAATTATGCGAAAGGTAGCATGAAACAAAAAATAAAACGAGCTCGGTGTGCTTGTTCCATCCACCGCAGTCTAAAGCGCACAAACCGCACAAATATCACCACGAGTGATCACAATGTCGTTAAAAGCCACCGACAGATGTGGTCGCTTTTTCTTCATTTTACTTTTTCGACACCATCAGGAACGACCTTGCCCATGAGGCCTTGATTTTTCGCCTGGGCTGGCTCTCTTTCTCACCGTGTTGTTTATCTTTTTCACGCGACAAAATCCGCCAGGGCTTCAGCAAAAAAGGGCGTTTAACGTAGAAATATAATCATGCTGCTTCGCTTCCGGGAAATAAATTAAAAGAAACATAAAATATAATTGGTCATGTATTTATCTTTATAGTTATTAGGGCTGGAACTAACAGCTCAGTTAGTGTTCGACTATTGTTTTTGCAAGAGGTACGAGTAACGTTACAAGGTCTACACCATGTCTAGTGATGCCAAGATATCGCTAGCAATGCTGAGGTTTTGCTAGTAGTAGTAAGTATGGCTAGGCTTGGCTATTTTCCTGTTTCGGTCAGTTCCCTAGAGTACGCACTGGTTGCGTAGTTTTGGTGGCAACATGTCACGTGACTAGCTGTAAGGTGGAGACGTGGGCGAGTTGGAATTGATGCATATTGTAAAAAGCCAGCGCGAACGCGACGCAACACAAAAGAGGAAGGACACAGTGAGAGCGCTGTCTAACAACTGAAGTTTTAATGAAACAAAAAGAGAACACGACGAAAACCAGCACAAACCTACGCAGAAAATTTAGGTGACGTCAAAGAAATGGATGAGCTTGCGTAGCCTCGCGATCTAGTAGACACACAGACGGTTCAGATATACAATCATTGCCCTCGTTTCTGATAAAGAACGCTCCAGCGAGCTCCCGCACCCACTGGTCTTTATGTTTCAGCATAATAAAAGTGTTACTGAAAAACGGTTTGCATCCACAAGATCTGCAATGGGCCGAAAGGTGTGACGTCGGCGTTCCCTTTGAAGTAATATGGTGCTGGCGAAGTCTTTCATTGATGCATTTGCCGGACTTGCCTATATACACCTTTCCACAGGAGAGGGGGATCCTATAGACCACACCAACGGAGCAGGAAACGGCTGGATTGCGATGTTTCAACATGCAACCTACACCCAGTGTTCCTCTAGACCGTTCACAAACTGAAAGCGGTCACTTCCTATTTGTATTTGTTTACATTTGTAGTCTCCCCTCTTCGCATATATGGCGCTAGGTTCCATACATAGCTCCTAAACCACCTCGTTTTCAACGCTTGCCACTTTACCAAGCACTTCACCAAACTACTTTACCGAGCATATGCTTTTCCAGAAACTGTTTTTTTATTTGTAAGCTTCCTTTTCAATTTCGTCTATTACATCTGGCCTGCCACCAAGGTCTGGCGCTTAAAAAGTTGCTGGCATCGGCCCTTATAATATTAATGATATATAACGCCCAAGCATCATGCCAGCATATCGCCGCCGGCCACAGTTTTCTTTCAAAATGAGTTGGCTTTCTAAGCATTCACGTTGTTCGCATTCTCTTACAATTTAGTGGCAACTACAATTTTTCTCTTACTCTTATTCTGAGACCTTCTCCAGTAGAGCATAATGTGTCACATTGCCTCCTACCCCAGGCACTTATTACAGTACAAAAAAAAAAGGCAGCTGGGAAGCTGCTTGAGCACGAGTGGTTGCAGATCAGCAACATCACGCTCATCTGGGGACTGATTAAGTTATCCGAGCCATCATTTCTTTCCATTTTAATGGTGTTTCTCATCATTCGTTTATAAGTCGTACTTGCAAAACAGTGGAACAAGTGCAATGTAGGTCAACGTGATTACGTCTGTAGGACTGCAGAGAAAATATTCGTGGGTGCCTTTTCAGCCATTGAGGTTATCTCCTAATAACCAAAGCACACTATGGACGTCTTAGTCTAACAGATTAGAGCCACAACGAACCATGCTCTCCGAGCTCAGAACTTTGTTATTATTTTCTTTTGAGCTGTGGCTCTTGTTAGCCGCAGTGTTTGTGTTTCGTCTGCATTTAACATAATGACAATGAGCTCACGTTTTGAAAATGTGGCTACAAGCGTTTGCATTGTTTCTTGTCAGCCGTAGTCGGTCACTAAATGCTATTTTTCCAGTGAAGCTCTCCAGAGGCATACGTGGTTTGTTAGACTCGCTCGAAATACGTGGTTTGTTAGACTCGCTCGAAAAACCACGCTGCCATTTGGTCGATATTTGATAGTCACTACTGCTTAAAAAAATATCTCACATAGCATAACTGAACTCACCTCCAAATTACCTAATATATGTCTTCAAGCTCTTAAGGAGAGTGTAGATATGAGAACCTCGATGAATTCGATGCCCCTCTTATGCGGTTGACGCAGTCTGTCTCCAGGGTGCTGACAATTCTACTAACTCAGAATTCGTAATAACTATTAGTATTTAGAATACCCATAAAGATATGAAAGAATAAAGACGTAAATATTTTTAGGATAGCCGCATACACATATACATATTATACAGGGGCAATATTGTTTCATGTAGAAGGGGTGCGACTAATACGGCACTGAAGTTCCCTTGCACAGAATTGTGGCGTGAAACCACATGTAGACTTCAATCCGGTGCGATATTTAGGCAAACGGATTATTGTGCCCAGTGTAATGAGACAGGTGAAAATATCACCAAAGTATACGATGGTTCACGACGTATCAAGTATCGTTTAAAATAAACGACAAAATGAAAACGATAGTATGCGGAATAAGAGAAAAAAACTACATTTTGTTCTAGAACGTCGCCTTGACTCTTGCGACTTGACTGCGCTCTTTCATGAGAGCTCAGTCATGAGGTGCGGTGTTTGACAGTGCTGATAAATGGAAGATTAGTGTCTGACTCTGGCACGCAGTAAACAATGCGAACGCTTCTAGCCCCATTTTCAAGCGGCGCTGAAGGTACCTTTATTTATTTTTTTGTGCCAGGTTTCAAATGCTAGTTGGCATTGCACGCCATTATAATAGGCACTTGGCGTCCGGGAATTGAGCACATGACCATGTATTAGAGGACATAAGGCCACCGTTGTATAAACACTGCGGCATTTAATGTCGTATATATATATTTTTATTCCTCATATAGCAAACGGAAGCGGTGCTCCTCTCTGCACATCATTACTCATTGCTGTCACATCACGCATTTCGCACTTGTGGGAAAAATCGAGAGCTCTATCTAAGCGTAAAAATGAAGGCGACACCTGTGTTTACAAAATCGCGCATTCAGCTCAAAATACAAGAAACAAGCACTCATAAGGCGCACATGAAATGCATTAAAAGCATGGTGACCTTCTGTTGCCATGTGCTTGTGGAGGGTTGAAAAAAAAAGATATTTAAACACAGAAAGTAACATGAGTACACGACTGCAGCTGATCAAGTAATGCTACAGAAAAAAAAAACATACTTTTATTTCGCCAGTGCAGTATCGTGGCAGTCTCACCCCCGATTGAGGTTCTGTTAGCATAGAGCGAAATGTTGTCAATGTATACAATTCTTACTTGAAATTTTCTTTCCCAGTATTAATATAGATCACTGCTCATTAGTGAGAACACCGTAGAGAAGGAAACAAACAATGTAATTTAAGTTTCATGTGCACGACAATTAATTTTCGGGGACCAGCCTTTCGTCTTTCCTATGGTCGCAAATGGACATGGTATTTCGCACTGAAGGCACATTCAGCGGGTGTTGCAACAGCGTAGCTTCCACAACACATTGGTTGTGTCGAAGCACACACGCGATGCAATGACTCGCACTTACAAAGTCGAAACACTGAAATGCTGCATCAAGGGGGCCACAAAATAATGCCGAGTAAGCACACGTCGCTCCAGTATGACATACAATAAAGTGTTTTCATGTACAACCATCTGTTAAAAAATAGAAATGATCATTGTTTGAAGGTTAAAATCGGTGAATCATTAAGGTAGTGAACATTTGAAATTCATACATTTGAAAATATATATTTCGGAGATACGCCTCTTCTGAAATGTCCTGATATGAATCTGTAGCCTAAGTCTCAGATATCTAATGGTCTTTCTACTGGAAATATGGTTTTCGGGAGAAAGTGGAACCTTTAAGCCGAGCCAACATTCCAACAACTTCAAAACGCGCGCCGCACAAAATTTGCATTACTGCAATAAGTGTCTTGTAATTTCATTATTGTCATACGATGTGAACCATTCAGCAGTTTAACTTGGCCAAACATGCGTTATGAACACAACGCAGCATACATGACCCTCCAGCTACGTCGGCATGCTTGCATCCATATCGCAAGCATGTGCGCCCGGCTAGTTGTCGTGTGTCCCAAAAACGAAGGCGCCGTTGTCTCTCCGGCAGTGATCTACACATGCCGCCCGGCTCATCCATTTAGGATTTCCCGCGAAGGGTCAATTGCTGTAGCAACGGTCGTAGTGTTTTGAAGATGCCCATCCATGTCGATTGCCGTCCCTGGGATTGTGCCACAATAATTATTTCGTCCGCAGTGGTTGTAGCTTAGAGGCGTTTAGGATATTGGTGCGAAATAAAGTGCAGGGATATCATTAGAGCGGGAGTTGTTACGAGGTTTGATCATGTAAATCTAATCTAGAATCAAGCAGTAAACTAAAGAAGTAAAAAATGGCACGACATAGTACGTAATAGTTTTATCAGAATCTTAATCAGAAAAAAAGCCGGTTACATGTGTACTGGTGGCAGCATCACTTATATAAACGTCATCAATAAAAATCCGCGCGCTCAGGCTATTGTTGTTTTACTGGTAGATCGCGTCCCCAAAGCAAGTACTGAAGCGTCCCCACCTAAAGAGGGCGTGTGTTACACCGGTTTGCGTGTAAGCGCGTGCTACGGCGCGATTAAGATGACGGGATGGGCAGCCCGATATATTTGCTGGTGAGCATGACCTAAACTACCACAGCCGATTCCAGATACATAGAGGAAGGAGAAGCCGCAGACAAACTGCTTTTAACTCAATTCCTTCTGGTTCAACCACGTCACACTTGTGTGCTCAATGACTTGGAGAACCGTCCAGTCGTGTAACTTCAGCTTTAGTAGTTTTTCGTCAGAGTAGTTCAATCATGCCAGTTGCGAAACGGCGCTCTGACATCCGGACATGCCCGTGACCGATTCTGCAGGAGCCTGCAGATTGTGGCGCCATCTGGGAGCAGGGATACAAGGACACAAGTGCGCCGCGGTACTGCCCCCTGTGTGCGCTTTTTGAAAGCTGCTCAACGCCGCACGCAGTGCTGTCGTCGTCGCGAATGTTTGTTAGTTTATTCTTTTGGTCAACAGATGACGCGACAATCAGCCGACCCCCGTGATTTCGGCCAATAGCGTGTTCGAAGTTTCACACATGTGGTCAATGGGGAGTAGCGCAACTCGTAAGATTGAAGAACTCTGGTTCTTCGTAACTCATCATTCATCCTGCGATCCTAAGAAAGGCTTCAGCTGAGAAATTAGGCAGTTAAATCAGGCAACGCTGATAATTGCTTGAGAAATCAGGCAATGAAAGCAACAAAAGAAGAAGACACACTTTCGCCTCAGGGGCGAAGCAATGAATGCGACAGCGAGAAACTGGAATTTGACAGGAAGAACGGCAAGCACAAAAGACGAGTGAGATCTAACAACTGTCACAGCTCGACGGTTGCAGCGCGTACGCTCAAACACAAAGAACGACGCACGAAAAGAACGCGCAGGTATACATAGAACGAACGCGAACTGTCACAGTTGTGACTTCAACTATCCCTTTGGATCTCCTAGCTAGGAGATCACTCCTTTCGCAAACGCGACCGCTGCAGCGAGCAAAGTGACATTCGTGTGGTCTATAGCTTCAACGCAAACTTTGCTGTGAAAGCACAAGACGTACGCCCCCCCTCCCCCCTCAAGAGAATATTGTGCGAGCGCGGTTGACCACGCCCTGTATGTCAAAGTACAAGTCGAAGGCGCACATCCCAACTCCGGCGAAACAATAAACAGTGTTAGAATTGGGGACCCAAGAAATTTGCGAGCCTCCAGGACGCGTGCGCAGAATGCAAGCCAGTCTTGGACTTTTGCGCTCGCGTTGTTCCAAGACCCTTGCAGCGCATTCCTTTGGGCGGCAAAAAAAAAAAAGAACTGCTGGGCGCGCGACCACAAGAGAAAAAAATAAAGACGGCACTTGGCAGTGGCACATGGAGCGACGGCTCGCGTTCCTTCCGGGCGTCGATTCTGGTCACTAAGATGACATTTCATTTAGGTCTGGACGGTACATATTCCTGAGGCTAATAATAAAGCGCAAACACACTTCTTCGTCATTCTTACTTCTTCTTTACTTCTTTGTCCCTGCACCCATCTGAATATGGTTTCATGTCTTCGTGTATCGAATACACTATCATCCTTCTTACAGGTTGCGGTTTAGAGCTATTGTTGTGTGCGCATGTGCGGTAATGTGGCTTTGGGTTTATAAACATTGACGTATGAAAGAATAAAGCAGTTGTTAAAGCTTGCGTCGTACGTTTTTCTTCGTGGGTGTCTTGTGCGTTTGCGCTGTATTTTGCCTCAGGATTCTGGTCACGGCGGAATATGTATACCGTAATTCTGGTTCAGCTGTCTCATTTCTTCCCTCCTGTGGCATAACCTTACAAGAGCGAAAGGGTTCCCACTAGCTCGCGCCACCACGTGTCACGGGACGCTCAACGTTTTCCCTGGCCGATTGGCCAGAAATGGCGGGGCGTTACAACCACAAAATGAAAAACTAGCGGGGGTCCCCAGCGATACGACGCAAACGCAGCTCGGGTAACGATGCAGCATGGCCCATTACCTGCATAATTTTAATTTTGCCACGTGTGGCGTTCCATGCGTTTCACCCAACGCCGGGTGCGTTTGTATTCTGCCGTTAGTATCCTAGGGAACGAATGAGGCATGGCGCAGTTGTCTAAGGCAGCGCGCTGTGAAGCGCGGGGTCGCAGGCACGAAACCCTGGTAGAACGCTTCGGAATTTTTACAGCGAAAGCTGTTATGAGATTACAACAGGGGCCGTTTTTGGCGCCGTAGTTGTCCACCACCGACGCCGCCGCCGCCGCCGGTGTCCGTTACCACTATCGCGCGAAATAAGAAAAGACTGAATAAAAAAAATTAGGGATAGAACGAGGTTCAAACCTAGGCCCTCTGCGTGGGAGGTCAGTATCCCACCTCAGAGCCATGCCGGTGCTTGAGACTGCTTTGCAAAAAGGCCCTGTACAGGCTTCATGTCGGGAAGGAACCACATTAGCATATGTAATGTAGTGTTGTAGAAGAGTAAAATAACGAGGCGTGACACGACGCGAAATCTGTAACCAATCTTCAAAGAATGCGAATTGTGCAACGAGTGCGTTGTTGAATGCTTCACACCCATTACAAATGCCTCTCCATAATTACTCATCATCATCAGCCACAGCATCAACAAAGTGCACCTAATGCCTTACATGTGTTAAGCGGGTACCACGGTTCTCCGCAGAATGACGAAAAATTACGTAATGGCTGCTTCCCTACTTCACAGAAATTATGATGATTTATGGCGTAGTGGGTTCCTCGCAAGTGGACTCCTATTGGTTACCAAGAAAGCCCATGAGGCTCCCACAATCCCTTTCCTCTGGGTCTCAGTAAAGTTAAATTCATCTCTCTCTCTCATTCTCACGTTAACATATGTTACAAAGCGTGGCGGGAGAGTTAAATAACGACCTGGCGTCAAACAATGCGAATTACGTAACTAGTGGGTCGTTTAAAGCTTCCAACCCATTACAAAGGGCTCACCCATAATTCTTTATCGTCATGAACCGCCGCATCAACAAAGTACATATAATGCCTCACAGATGGTACCTCGCTTTTCCGCAGAATGACGAATAAGATCCTGGTGGCTGCTTCTCAAGTTCACAAAAATTGATTTGTGGCGTAGTGGGTACGCTGCTAGTGTACTTGTATTAGTGGCCACAAGAGAGTTTACAATGGGCTCTAGAAATGCCGCTCTTCCACCTTTCGCTGTGACCCTGCTGCGCTTTCCGCGCAGGCCTGGCGTTTTTTTTCTTCTGAATTATTTTATTTGTGGCTTTTTTATATATACATACCTATACATATCCGGGACATGATGACGACGGTGACGGCAAAGATCCACTGAAAGTGTCCGTATAATTGCTTTCCGAATATCCGAATAAAAATAATAATTCAGTCCTTCGAACGAAAAATGAGAAATGAGTTCACTTCCGGGGCATTACGTGCCCAAACAGCAGGAGCATGAGGCATGCCGAGGCCGGGAAGGGGCGCCGACTCGAAACACCGGTGGCTGTCTGAGTTTAGACTGTAGAGCTACTCGGAGCCTTTGATATTCTCAATATCCAAGACCTCAACACCCAAGTAAGTCAGAGTTTCGATAGCAAAATGAGCGTCAAAGCAGGTTTGATATCGCTGCCTCGCATTTTCTATTCGTGGATTACACCACAAAAGATATCGCTTAATTTACCGATGTAGACGCAAACTAATTGGGGGCGTCGGCGAAGCAATCTGTTTAATCTCATTGTTTTCATGTGAGCGTTCATGATCATCTGAACGCCATTATTTATTTATATAAAATATCCCTACTCACCACTGGCCCACTAAAACTGACAAGGCAACAGTTAGCCCAACAACAAATGGCTGAAAAGCGACGGCGGCAAACCGAAAACCCGGAATACGTACAAGGACAGAATACTAGGAAATGGGAAAGGCAACGGCGGCTGCCAGTACACCCCGAAGCCATGGGAGGCCTCCTCCAACGACGACGTGGCCGTAGAGCTATGAGCGGGACGGAATCTTGGTTTCAGCGCGAGTTTCTATCTATGGAGTTTGGATATCCGTGTCGTGAATTCTGCGGCCTATGGGTTAACTTGAACCTCTCTGCGCTTGGAATCAACGTAGAAGCAACCTAGCATAACCTAGCTGAAGCCTAGCAACGATCTACACTCTAAGGAAAAAAAGTGTCAGAAGAGGGTCGCGAAACGGCGACTTTCTTCGGGTATCCACTTGACCCCTTTTCAAACGTGGAAGCAAAAAAGGGAGTTGGCATTTCTGCGGGAGTCACTAAGTTCTTTTGAAGGCGTTTCAATTGGCTTCCGTGATGAAGGCACCGCCGTATACGCCGTATATATAGCGCGTTTGCCGTTCGGCGCCATGGCTCGCCGACGGAGCAGGGTGGCACGGCGCTCCGCCTCCTCCCTCATACTCCTCGGTCTTCTAGAATGCGTTGCGTTGGTTGCGCGGGCTGCGTATCTTGTAGTTTTGTGTTGGAGTGAACATGCGCATCTTTATTGGCGGTGACGCCAGGCGGCTCCGTGCTCCAAGTGACGCTTGGAGTCAGAAATATTCATGGAGTTGCGGACACGGACAACATACGCCTGTTAACGATGAGTATACTGCTTTCGCAGGTACTAATTATACAGCCTTAGCTGGGCGTCAGCAGCAGTTCTGCGGAAGTAGTCTGCCAGCCATTTCCAACAGCAGCCTGCGCCCGCGGGGCTGTTGCGGGTGCCCAACTAAAACTGTAGGTAATGAGTTGACGCCGTTATGCGCGTCGCTGTACAAGCACTTAAAAAATAAGCGGTGCAAACAATGATCAAGGTTCATTTTTTTGCTGATCGCACATTGTGTCTGCACTGCTGAAGGTGCAAGATGTCCTCTAGATATTCGCTTCAGTCTACTTCGTAATAACGTTTCCACCGACAATGAGTGTGCAGCGTGCTTCCGCGCGTGAGAACGTGAAAAGAGTCTTTCTACAGAACACTGACACGCACTAGATATAATGGTTTTTGTTGGCTAAAAGACGGCAGTTTAAGGGGCCGAAATAGTAGGACGCTTCGAGCACGTACTCGGTAGTAACTTAAGTTCGACACGCCTCACCGGTGATGTGAAAATTTGAAGACTTTCGACGGCGCATGTTGCTGTGGCCGCCACCGTGCACTCTTTCTTCCTCGCTTCTGTTTGCGGTTTTCGTGATTTTCCGACATCTGTGAGGACGTCCGTCGTTATATCAGAATCGAGTGAGTGTACGTGACTGTGGAGGTTATGTGCGCTATTTGTAGCATATGACACCTCTGATCTCGACGTAGACGGCGTCTGCGCGCGCTGGGTGTCGTTCGGGCGGTCTTACTCGCATGTGTGTATCTGAGTATTTAAGGATGAGTGATGTTTGTAAAACACGTGGTCAGTCACCGCTCACGGCGTACCCCTGATTGCTGGAGTTCGTGACTGCGTACCCCTGACTGCTTGGTGTTCGGAATAGGCTGGGGCAAAGCCGGGCTTATGCTGCAATTAAATTTTAAAGCGATTTCTCAGAAAACAAGTTCTATGATTCGTGCATAGCCAGAGCCTATTGCAAAACGAAGTTCCTGCCTTCATTTACGTGAAAAATTTGTTTTGGTTGCGAAATTATTTAAAATGAATCAGTCGTGTCAGATGTGTGTACAGTAATGGTGGGTTGGACAAAAGGTGGTTTTAAATGAAAATAATCGGCGGGCGTGTGTTGCCTATTCCCAGAATCCCGGATCGCTTCTACCGCCTCTTCACTACAGTAGACAGCCACACTCGGGGAAACGTAGGTGTCGTTATGCTCTGGCGCCTCGCCACTCTTGATGGAAACTCAACGGTGGCGCTCGCCCTGTCAACGAGGCTGTCGGTCCTACATTTCGTTTGTTTGGACAAGACGATGTAGGCAACGAGGTGAGTGGCACCCCCCCAAAGGAGCCTAAACCAACTTCGCTTGTTGTTTAAAAAAGGCTCACATAGACTTGTGCTGCAAGTTTGTCGCCAAGCGACGTTTTACAAAAGATACTATCTGCAAGTTGTGCTTTGCAAAAACACTCGGTTCCTTACCATGCCTGTTTGCATTTGTTGTTTGGTTGTGAGCCTTCATTGTGTCTGTGTAAATCACTTATTGTGTAGGTTTTGCAAACTCTTACTGCGATTCTGCTTTCTCATCATATTATCACCTCCTGCTTTTCGGACACCATCTTTTTGGCTGTTCACGCTGAGCAGGAGCGACAACGTAATAAAGGCACGTTCACATTGAACGCGGAGCACGCAAGCGAGGCCGCGCGGCTGTTCAGACCGACTGCGATGCCTTCTGCCCGCTCCGCCGCGGGGATGGAGCAATACACCAATTCACGGCAGAGGTGTCCCCATCATGCGGCACTACGCAATACTGCGCGCGCGCTTCTCGGGCCCCGATTGGCTGCGGCCAAAGCGGCCCAATTTTACGTGCAGAGAAAATCGGTACGGGAGAGATCCGGGCAAGCGGCCGCGGGTTTTCCGCTTTTGCGGATAATCCGCGTCCACTTTCTGGATCCGCGCTCGGTGTGAGTGTGTCTTAAGTCATAAGTCTGATGCCTACAGTCGTCGCCACTTTTTTTATTTATTCGTAATCACAAGCAATAAATATGAAAACATGTTGCCGATTTCTGCAGTTTATTTTGCATCATATGACACTATGCACAGCACAGTGACACATTTTAGTTCGCAATACTTATACAAAGATGTAAATGAGATTGCTTAGTTGAAAATCACAGACCATCTTTTCGCGCTTTCTATATTACTTTGCTGAAAAAGGTGTGTTTGTTTACGAGTTTCAAACAATGCTACAACAGAACTAATCTTTTTTTTTTTTTGCGGTGGCTGGGCACAGTGACAAGTATTATTGGACTTGCCTAAAATGAATACTTCACTATTACCAACAGTAGTCGTGCAAAACTAGAGCGTGGGTCGATTGAGTTACTTAAATATTTGTGGAGTCGCTTGACGCTTCGGATTGGTCTTTAGACCCACGTAGGTGTGTTACCGGCAATAGTCGTCTGACTCCCTCTCCCTCAGAAGTGGTAATGTGATCATTCGGACAAGCCTAAGAGGGTCAGGGTGCTCTCCTAGAACGCGCCGGCTCTGACCCACCATGAGAGCCACCGCGCCTCTTGAAAGATACTCGTATACGTGGCAAGTCCGAACTCTCCGAAAGTCACACATACTCCTTGTTTTCTTAAGTGTAGAAGCAACCTAGAAAAAACTTACATCACCTAGCTATGGCCTAGAAACAACCTAGAGGCAACCAGATAAGTCTTCAGATTTGTCCAGTTTCGCTGTTTCAAGCCTTGCGGGGCTTAGTGCGAGCTTCGCCAATTTTTTTTTCACTATTTCTCACATGTTTTTCTTGGCACATTTCACCATTTGAAAGATGAATTATTCAAGAGTCACTTTAAAATACATACCTACTCCCCCCCAGTAGACGGAACTGTTTAATTTTTCGTACAATAATTTAATGAAAGCTTCTTGCCTCTTGTAATCACGCTGAACGAACAAGACCAGGTCAAGCATGAATCAGGATATAAAGGGAATATTCAGAAGACAATAGAAAATACACCTGATGCAAAATACAGCCATGCATTTTTCTATCGCTATCAACCTCCCTATAATAGTGAGGCATCCCACGTTTTCACAGCAACACTGAGATGTTGCAACTTTCTTTCTTTATGCTTAAAGTAATCGTCTTCTGGAACGCTAATACCGGTATTTCTTTTTTTTCATAAATGCATGTTACATTCTACAACGGAATTGACGCGTATTCGCGGTAAGATAAGGAACTGCATGTGATCATAATTATTGCGAACTCCCAGCCACAATGGCGTCTCGCGTAATGATATCATTTTTGGCACGTAAAACAACATAATTACTTTCCAGAATGGACACGCACAGGTCACTGCTAAACCTTGTGCACAGCTGACGATTAGAACGTCTGGCACGTTGTGCTTTCTCGTATAGATTGTTAATGTAACTCATTCAACCTTCGAAATTAAGCGCCCTACACTGGATTTGTAGTTCTTGCCATCTCTCGGAAGTACCTATGAGAGATATGGCTTCGTTATCTAGAAAGGTGTCCCTCTTCATTGCTACATACCGCTGACTTCATCCCGCCAAAAATTACAGGTAAGGAGCCTGCAAGGCAAACTGGCTCGACAAATGGGTGGTTGAATGAGTGCAGACTACTGCGATACACGCATTCGTTTATACTACAGTCGAGTAAAGGATCTTGTGATACGTTCGGTAAACAATAGCACGCCCAGCGTACGCCCATTTAAAACAACGTGGCGTTTACGGCGACATTAATAGAGGCCGCCATCTACGCTTCCGAAAAAGCGACGAAGCGGAAAAATAATCGTCTAGTGACGCCTCTCCCTGGCACCTAAAAATCCAATCCCACCACAGGCTCGACATCACAGTGAACCCGCCAAAAAACCCGCAAGAAGCAAAAGCATGCCTGCGGTAATTATTTTTACTCTTCGGTCCATAGCACACGATATCGAGATGACTGCTGTCGAATGCGGTGCTCGTATACGCTCATTTAGGACAAAGGCGAGTAACCGGGCTTGCAGTTGTTACCACAAATTGTGAGTTCTAATGTTTCTGCAATTAGGAAATAACACGCCGCGAGTTTTTTCTATAGCATTACACCCCAACGGTACTGAATAAAGCTTTCCGTTCCATTCCAATCTATTATAGATGCTAGCCCGTTCATCGCAATGCCAAAGCCTACGGTGCCACTATGATTGGCTCTTAAATATTGGTTATTTAGGAAAGATTTTTAAATGCGAAGCATTTCTTAGCGAACCTCTGGCACTTTGAGCGTTTCTATCTACGTATCTATCTATCTATCTATCTATCTATCTATCTAGCCGCCTACGTCTGGGTACTCTCATGATCGCCTCCTTAACTTGGTGTAGACCAAAATTTGCATGGGAGGGTAAGAGGATGTGACGAATATGACTGCCTCGTCATGACATGAATAACTTTAAAATCTTGTCGCGTACGTCGTCAAACCCTTTCCACTAGACACGTGTGGCACATACCCGTTTACCACGGGCCGCGGTGTACGGGTATGCGCCACAGGTGATTGACAGTTTATATCTACCCTATACCCAGGAACAGCGAGAACAGACATTGTTAACCTAAATGCTAGAGCGTTAAGGAAAAGCAACATCGGCAGCGATGACTCAACAAATGGAAAGAATGAAAATTAGGATCTCAGCAGGAATCGAACCCAAGCATTCTGCGTGGCAATCAGGTATTCTACCCCTAAGCCACGCCAGGTCTATAAATCGGTTTGGAAAAACAGCCTACGCAGGCGTAATAACGGTGCAACGTCAATTGTGGTTGTGGTGCTGGCTATCTAATTTTACAAGAAAGCAATAAACACTACATGATACTTCTACGATATCTACTCCTACAATACAGGCGTCATATCAGATTAACGTCTGTAGTTCCAGTGTTGGCTCCGCTTTTATAGCAGTCTAATAAACATTGCGTTGGTATTCCTATGATTCAGCACGCTATATTTAAAAATTGCTCAACCCCGGAGGAATACATTAACGAAAGTTACATATGATATCCACATCACCGCACCGTAAAGTGCACTTTGTCCACCAGAACGACGCAGTGTCCTCTTCATTTCTTACGAGGCTGGGCGATGGTCTCATGCTGACTGAGGATGATGCCAGATTGATTGACAGCCGCTTTGTAGACTAGGCTACGTAGGCCACATACGTCCAGGTAGTCTACAAATACGACAAACACCATCCACCGATGTTGGTCTACGTAGCACTATCCAGGCCTACCAGCCTCGACGGCCTATACCTCACCAACGCGAAGGGTGGCTTCAGGTTCCGACATGTCGCCGGCTCTGTCGACAGACAATTTGTCGACGAAATGACCGAGGCATCCATGAATTCCAACAGCTCTACTATACCACATACTTCACTACACATGGACCCCTCGTCACCACGATCAAGACCGGATCCTAGAACAAGTCGTGACCAGCTGCTGGTGCTCACTGATCACGGTGATGATGCCCTTGTTCAAGAACTGTCAAGAACCTCTTGCACACATGCACACGGGTTCGTGAAATGTGCGTGCGTTCTCGGGACACGTATAAGCACTACATATCAGTTTACCGCTTCTGGCGTTGGTAATACCCACGTTGCCATTGGCAGCGTTACACAACCGTAAACAACTAGTTATATAACACATATGCGGCACTTCAGCATATATAAGTGTGCGTATAAAATTTATACAAATCTTTAGCGTTATTTTGTAACGTGTCGCTCAGTAAAAAAAAGGTTACGCCACAGTCACCTACCTGCCGCATGCTTTGCATAACATCGACTCCCACGGTACGTGGGATCTGCCGAATTTTTTTCATGAGTGACGTTTTGAAAATGGAGCGCTCGGACCAAGCGCGTTACACCCGCAACCGCCTTCGAGAGCTCGCGTGGTGTCGCTGCTCCAACCGTTGGCATCGGAGAAGCGCGCTCATCAAAAACGTATTATTACAAGACGCCGAAGGCACCTCTCCGTCCTCCCTCCCTCTCTCCCTCTTCGGAGAAGATGCCCTGCTGAGAGCCAGCGTGCTTCGTACCAAGTCCTCGCGCAGAGTTGGGACGACCGAGAAATCGACACCTGCTGGTACACTGCCGAGCGAGACCATTCCGCCGGCGCGTCCGCCGTCGCTAGACGAACGTGCAAAAAATAAGACGCTCGTTCCCGGGCCTTCGCTGTGCTATGCACTGATGAGTAATGTCGAAGAGTGTCGCCCCCGGCATAAACCATAAAAGCGCGCGGATACTGGGGGAGGTAAGTGGTTCAGTTGATCTGTGATAAGTGCTGTGTTGTGATGTAGTGACGTCTGTCAGTCGAAATAGAATGAAGCGGTGTGAGATCGCCCATTGCCGTCAGTGAAAAAATTGTGTAAAGAATGTGAAAAGTTGAGCAGTGTGCTTGACTGGGCACACTGCTGATTGGGTGCATAGTACAAGAAGAATGAAACAGCGCTTAGGACGCGACGAGGAGAAAACACAAACACGGCGCAGATGTGAGAAGTATTTCAAACAGTTACGCCTGGAAGAGACATCTAATCACGGACTACCGAACGGGAAGCCCTGGTCAGCACAACATTCATAGTGATCCCACGTTCATGCGTGTTTCAAGAAGACGAATCTTCGAGAAGTGCCCAAGAAATGCCGGAGATTGGACTGGACAAGGTGATAAGCAAGACATGAATTGAAGTCTTCTTGAATACTTTGGAGTGCCTTAGCTTGTATTTAAGCGCAGTTCCATTAAGTGTTAAGCCCACATGAGTTGTATTGTTTATTATCCAACCAAGTGCATGTATGCGAGAATTTTCTACTGGTTTATTAGAGAATATACATTGTGTTGGCAACTAGTAGCTCTTGCTTAGTTTTTGTACCACAAACGGCTTTCTCTGGTGCACTAATAGGACCTACTCTAAATTGTCCATCGTTTCGGGGTGCGTTTCCTGTTGCGAATTAGTCAATTCTGGGAATGTGCCCGGCGATTTACTCCCATTAACTGGGCGTGATAGACCTTTTTTTATATTTGACATACTTTTTTTTTTTATTGACATGATGTAAGGAGATGTTGGCGCACAAATAAGGCGCCGGCTACTCCTTAGCTCATGGAGTACATAGGGTCCATAAAGATAAAGTACATATTGTCCACATTTCTAATCACAATTAACCCGTAGTACATACAATATACAACTTAGCGTAACAGTCAAGACATAACAGTCAAAACAACATATTCAACAATCACATACATGTGTACACACTGTGATGTTAAAAAAAGAAACAGCAACTGTTGCATAACATATCCAAGACAAAAATAGTCAACACACATAAGTATACACTCTGCCGTTAATACAAAACAAAGCTTAAATCTGCTAGTAATGGCCAACACACATAAATATACACTCTGTTGTTAATACAAAACAAAGCTTAATTGCGCTAGTAATGGCCAAGGATGCCACTCTCTTCAAGAAAAATTTTCAATGCTTTTAAAGCACACTTCTGTAAGCCTCTTGTTGGCCACGGGCCTAGAAGTTTCCTTAAACTTAGTGGTCTGCGGTCTAATGTTTTTAACGATGATTGAAGTCGGCGTCTTGGTACGTCGTGCTGTGGGCATTCTAGAAGGAGGTGATATATGTCTTCATCTACGAATCCACAATCACATTCAGGAGTTTCAGCGCGGCCAATTTTGTGTAAAAAATGCTTGGTGTAGGCAGTTCCTAGCCTTAATCGGTGAATAAGAGTTTCCACACTTCTGTCTAAAGACAACGGAATTTCAAATTCGATAAGTGGATCTACATGATATAAATCGGAGCTTTTAGAATTTTCGTCGAACCACGCATTTCTACACATATTGAAAGATTGTGTCTTTAAAATGCTTCGCAATTCATTTTTCGATATTGGGATAGAAACGATATCTTTTTTGCGGTGTGCTTGTCGTGCTGCTTCATCAGCTGCTGTATTGCCAGGAATGTTGCAATGTCCCGGTATCCACTGGAACATTATTTCATGATGCTTTTGTTCGGCCTTGGTGAGCTCTTTAAGTGTCTCGTAGATCAGACTATTATTAATTGTTTCTGCTTTTGTGCTACAGAGTGATGTTAGTGCCACCTGCGAATCACTGAAAATTACCCATTTCTGAGCATCTCTTACAGAATTGATAAATTTTATAGCACTTAGAATAGCGAATAGTTCAGCTGTTGTAGACGATGTAACGCGAGATAATTTAAATGAATCTTGTACCTTGAGGTGCGGTATAATAAATGCTGAAGTTGAAGATTTTGGTACACTGGAGCCATCTGTATAGACATGTATGTAGTCCGGATATCGCATATATATCTGGTAGAGCGCTAGTTGTTGGGCGGCTAGAATGAACATGTCATTTTTTCTGATTATGCCGTCCACTGACACTTCGACCTTTGGTAGCGTAAGTAGCCATGGAGGATAATCAACGTCAGAGTTAAAAAATGCATTTCTTGGCAATATACTGGCTCTTTCCTTAATTTCTTTATGAACATGGCTTCTATTCCTTTGTAATATATCCAGAGCCAATGGGTGGTTTTTATGTTGCGTCTGAAGACGAAAAAAATGCCGACATGTTTCTATACTTCTCATGACTGTGAAGGGAGATTGGCGAGTCTCTGCTATTACAAGGGAACTGGAAGTCGCTCGTGGAACTCCTAGACATATGCGTAATCCCCTAGCTAAAAGCCTTTGAAGCCTCTGTTCCGACGTGGGTGAAAGGCCGTGTAAGATTGCCGCAGAGTACGCAATTCTTTGTCTTAATAAAGCATTGTGAACATTGAGTAGGGACGACACTGATCCACCCCACGACGTACCAGCAATTCTGCGAAGTATATTTACTGTTGCATTAACATCGTTTTCGAGTTTTTTTTTATATGTGGTGTCCAGGATAGCTGCCGATCAAGTACTATTCCAAGGAATCGGTGCTGTGTCACAATCAATAAAGGTCGTCCTTCCAGACTAAGATTAAAATTCTTTAACTTCTTACGGGTGAAGGGCAACACAGCTGTCTTCGCATGCGACAGAGCCATCCCTCTCTCTATTAAAAAGTTGTTGATGGTATTAATGCCCTCTTGTAGTGCCGTCTGAATTAACTGAACATTAGTTCCAGATGTCCAAATGCACACATCATCTGCATACAGCGAGAATCGTAACTGAGATGGCAGTCGTCTTGCTAAATCAGCCATGACACAGTTGAATAGAAAAGGGCTAAGCACACTTCCCTGTGGCACTCCTTGCTTGACATCGTGTTCTGCACTCTTTCCTTCACCCGTCTGGACAAATATCTTGCGATCTGATAAAAATTCAGAAATCCATCGCAAGGACTTTCCGGACATTCCGAGTTCCAACATACTCAGTAGAACATGCACGTGACTGACGGTGTCGAATGCCCTCTTTATGTCCAAGAATACTGCGACAGTCACGTTACCGCAGGCGCGTTCGTGTTCCACGTACGTTACTACGTCTATTATAGCATCCATTGTGCATCTCTGCTTTCTAAAACCTGTTAAGTAGTTGGACAACACATCCGTTTCGTTGCACCACCACTCAAGTCTCGCGCCAATCATCTTTTCCATTACCTTGCATAAGCAACTTGTCAAGCTGACTGGACGAAAAGAATCAAGGCACAAGGGCGTCTTTCCAGGTTTTAGAATCGGAATAACTCGAGCCACTTTCCAAGGTTGCGGTACAACTTCTGTCCATAGATTATTATAAATGTCTAAAAGAGGTTTGGTGCCTGTCGGCCCGAGGTTTTTTAGCATATTGTAAGTAACGCCATCCGGCCCAGCAGCAGACTTTTGACGACATGAAGCAATTGCACATTGCAGTTCGCTTAATGTGAATGCGGCGTCTAGTTGAGGATGTTGTGCCCAATAGCAAGCATTAATTTTCTGCTTTGCTAACGCAACAGAATTATTAAATGTTGCATAATTTGATGTAGAGCCAGGTATACAGATAAGTTCACAAAATTCATCTGCAACCGCTATTTCCTGCGTGTCTAGAGCTAAAGCGAGGGCACGAAATGGGAAGCTCTGTGTTACAGGGCCGTTAAACGCTCGAATTACCAACCATATTCTCGGAACAGGGGTGTGTGGAGAAAGCGTTCCGCAGAAACCACGCCAGCGCCGTTTTCCTAAATTTTCCATCCGTTTGCGCATGACATTGTGGATTTTCTGAGCGCTTTTGTAAGCTTCTAAACTACCGCTCCGTTGGTACGCTCTTTCAGACCGGCGTCTAATGGCTCTGAAGTGTTCGTATTCTCCGTCAACTGCAGCGTAGTCTTTCGGAATTGGAACCTTCTTTGTGCACATGTTCACATTATCCTGTAAAAATTCCGTAAATTCTTCAACGCTTGTATGTTGACTAAGTTGACTGCTTAGGCGAAACCGAAAAGCTTTCCAGTTCGTCAATCTGCTGTAGCGCCGGATGTCATCACTCCGCATGTTAGGGTGATTTACAAGGACTGGAAAATGATCACTTCCGCGTGTTTCCAAATCCGTTGACCAACCCACACCATTCACTAGATCTTGTGAACATAAAGTTATATCTATACAGCTAGAGTAATTATACCCGCGAAGGAATGTTGGTGATCCGTCATTTAAAACTGTCAAATTGCACTTGTCTATGGCGCTCTCTACAACGTTACCACGTGCATCACAGCGATCACTGCCCCAGATAATATTATGTGCATTAAAGTCTCCACAAATAAAGATATTAGAACTAGAAATTTTGAAGATATCCACTAGCTCGTCCACTGAAATACGGCTTGAAGGTTGTAGATAAACATTAATCACTGTTATGCACAGCTTATCAAACAATACCTTACATGCGATGAATTCCGGAAAGTCAGAATCGCTTGACTGAACTTGATAAGATGGTAGGTCCTTTCTGACACACAAGTGCACTCTGCTAACTCCACCTCGACGAGACGACTTGTATATCACGTAGTTTGAGAGACGGAAATCATCATTCATTCCAGCCTCTTGAATACTTAATGAATACATTCCTGTTCACGTATTCCCACGGATTCTCGTTCCTAATGACATGTAATTCAAATCACTGTTAAGAGTGTTTTGTTTGTATTTTATTATTTATCCCTAGCTTAGAGCGACACTGTTTGTAGGTACTTCGCCTGTATAGGGTAGGCAACCGAAGATTTCCTCTGGTTTACCTCCCAGCCTTATGTTTACCTTTTTCTCTCTCTCTCTCACGCAACCAAGAATATTTGAGCTTCACTGAATAACATTCGTCAGTTGAAGTGTCGTGCTGTACCCCATTACAAGCTTGCTCCGTTAAGTTTTAGGTGCTCATAATTACGTCTCAGTAAACACCTAAGGCAAACATTCTGTTACCCTAGTCCATCTTATTGCCGGCGAAATACCGTGTCGTCTACGAATATTTTTTTGAAATATGTGTGTTAGTCAATGTCAAGTGTTCTACGCTTCCCCAGATTCTTTTCGCGTTAGGCTTTTCTGGCGAGGAAATGTGCATCGGTAAAAGAAATACAACGTCAGAAGGAATACCCTGCCACTCCTGTATTCCACGCACGGAAATTTGTAGTGTTCCAAGTCTGCAACGCTACAAATGTGGCGTTGCATATTTGCCAGCATGCATTAGAAATGAAAACTGCGTGTCTATATTCTTATTATTTTTCGGCGAACCTGGGGACCAGAAACATTTTCTCATTGATGTGCGTGTCGCATTCATCGGTAATATTTTTCTATGGCTTCTGCTTCTTGCGGTCTGCATATCTATCATACCCTGAGAATTAAGATGAGGTAGTATTATGTTACGGCAATATAGGCTAGTATGTATTGTTCCTACAACAGCGCAACAGCCGTCAGTATAGCGTTTTTGGTAGTCACATTTAGTACACAAATAGTGGGCTACAATATTATATCTAGATCGATAAGTACTGTCCTGATTATGAAGACGTGTGTGTGCCGTTTGTTTTGTAACAAACGGCACAGGAAATTATCAAGGAAATTATAAAGCCCATTTAAATACTGAGTGATAAGAAATGCTCGCAAAAATGAGAAATCTCATATGACTACAGTGTAACGCTCACAATAGACTAATGCATTAGAACAGGCTCCTCGTGACGTTCCCAGAAAATTAGAAAGATGGGAGGAAAAGATTGTAATCACGTAGGCATTTTACCATATTTACGGGGCTTTTTTTTTCAACATCTGGCAAAAAACAGCACGCAGTCAGAGCATCGTAAACACATCGCCTCCACACCCGTCATTGACATGGGTGAAAATAAGTATTTATTTAGACGTACAATAATTATTCAGTTATATAATTATTTTAATTAGATGATAAATGTTACCTAATAAAAATGGCATTGCCGCTTGTGTTACTATACAGCAAAAATAGGTTGTAGGTAATCTACGCCTAACGTAAATCTCTGCTCTGGATAGTTTGGATGGGAAGGGAACCCCAACCAGTATGTATGATTTCTACAGACGTTACTTATTATCGGCAGGAGTAACTGCATGAATAATATGAATGCACCTGATAGTTGTGTTTGTCTTTTCTTGCATGTATCATGTTTCCCGTTCACAATTTATCAATCTCTAAAGACAAGCGCATTGCAACCTGTCAGCCCGCCTGCAGTTTGTACCTACTATGACTCCTTGCGTGGTACAGATTGCGATTATGAGCTCATGTGACTATAAATTGGTGCATATGATGGCCAAGAAATTGCCCGCGAAAACCCCGCACTCCCACGTAGGTAAGGGGAAATCAATGCTTGGTGACGCTTATGTTGCGGATACTTAAAAAAATTTATTGACATTATGCATGTTCAATGGAGTAGACGTGTAAAATAGTTTCGTTATCAGCGTGTTGCCACTGCACATCTTGCTCTGATGGCTACCAAGAACGAGATGGTCAAAAAGAGTAACTTGAGCAGCGCAACTCGACGAACAAGAAACGAACCGTCAACAAGGAAACATTTCGTTTTAATGGCAGGTGCGGCTTCCGTGCCGTATTATTAGCATATAATGAAACGAATCAATGTATTATTGTCAGACTAAAACACGGTCCATTCACAGGACCGCTTCAACATTGGCAGATATTAATTCCTTACGTTTTTTTTTGTCTTTTATTCTACAATGACTGTTTTTGACTGGCCAATAAGTGGATGTTATACAGTTTTCGATCGGCGAAAGACTCACTATATGAGAACATCCTGTAATATTATCGCCAGTCTATAGAAACAAAAATTCACCGTGATTTGAAACCCTGTGCAAGAACGATATGATGATGAGTGACGTCATGATTGCGCTATAACCACTGATTACGCTGTAATGTAGAATGATTCATATCTGACTAGGTGTCACGCTTGATGCTTAGATAAAATGTCAGCAAGATAAGATCGTGTTCGATGTTCTTGTGGCATAGTGCGATGCCCTTTGTACCACAAATTTGCTCAATAACGACTTCTGTGATTCTATTTTGAGGCACTTTCATGCCTTTATCGTCCCTGAAGTCGCTATCTTTTTGCAGCGGGAACCAGTTCGTCCACGTGATCATTACGGTAGAAGTACACTTGAAGTTTTCAAAGCCGTCGCTCTCCAATAACTGGTTGAAATTACGCAACTGCGGACTAATTCACAAAACCTCGCTTCACTGAGGGAGGTTAACAATAGTAAATCGGTTGTCCACCCTGTACATGGAAATACGAAAGAATGGTAATTGTCCGAGGGTCTCGGTTTCCTGACACTGGGTGCGAGGCCCACCACTGGAAAAGCTGGCACTACAAGCGGCGTGACGTGCTTGGCAGTATACGTGGCAGCTTCCTCTGATTCGGGGGCACCATAGGGAATGTCGATTAAAAATTTTAATCGATTAATCGTTAATCGATTTAGCCTTTAATCGATTAATTGCTTTCGGTGAAATTCTGTAATCGATTAATCGACCTTTTTAATGGGTGCTTTAAAACCGATATCTCTGTTTGAGAGGCATCGTTCGTGTTTAATATGGGCCCAAATCTTTTCATTAGACGCGCTGACGATCCAAAATTCCCACTTTCGAAAGTGTCGACGACGGGCCCCTTGTGTCCAGTGTGCGAAAATTCACACTTTCGCACACTGGACATAAGGGGCCCGTCGTCGTTGGTTGATGTCGCGGATTCAAGCATCTGTGCCTATCATCCCTGGACTATTCGGCAGCAGGTCGCATTTTCGCGAAGCCTGCCTACTCGAGCTCATCGAAACCGGAGGCGCGTTCGGGGACCACACTGGTTGGAAAGTCGCAGTTGAATCATGCAGTGTGGTGGAGGGTGAGGAAATCCCGAGAAAGGTAAAAGAGAGACGAGGAGAAATTAAATAAGACGCTCGCTTTAGTAAGCAAGTCATCTTTTCTCGATTTGTCGGTTAGATATTGTGGAAGCCCTACGTAATACTATAATTGCGGACTGACGCGAGCTCTTTCTTGAGGTCACCTATTCAGAGATTACACAGAAATATACTGGCCTCAAACAGACCATCCGTACAGGCAAGTGCGGGAAATAGAAGGAAAGAAGATGACATTTAGGGGCTCGTTTTTTTTTGTTAGACACAATATTAGTTAGAAATAACAGACAATATTGCCAACAAAAAGTATAGGGGGTGTTATTTGTAATAATTGGGACATAAATCTGAAGAAAGTGAAGTGGACGGAAAGATGCCGCCGGAAGGGACCGAACCTGCGACCTTCGAATTACTTTTAGGGGCTCGTTTTTCCTTGTTAGACACAATATTAATTAGAACTAACAGACATAATGCGAAGGAAAGTATAGGGGAGGTTAAGGGTGTATGACAAAGAAAAACGAGCCCTTAAAAGTCACCTTCTTTCCCTCATTCATAGCGAGGGTCTCGTCCTGGCAGACTTGGTGCCTTCAGGTAGTATGCGAGGGATTATTGGTCAGCTGCCAGCTCGTAAAAAAAGGTCACTTGCTACGTGACGCCAAAAGGCGGAAAAAGAGTGTTCCACACTCGGCGCTGACTGACACTCATAGGTTTAAATGCACATGTGTATATATACCCTATGAATTGGACGGGGTATGACCGCCGCCGTAGCTCAGTGGTCGCAAGTTCGGTCCCTGTCGGCGGCAAGTTATCTTTTCGTCCACTTTACTTTCTTCACATTGATATCCCAATCATTACAAATAACGTCCTCTATACTTTCCTTGGCATTACTGTCTGTTAGTTCTAATTAATATTGCGGGAAATAGAGTGACATGAGTTTCTGCCTCCCGGCTAGAAAAAACAGCAGCTGCGCCAGTATACTCCGCAGGTTTCACCTGATCTTTGCCGTCACACAGCTCCACTCACACCTTTTCAATCGTGCTTACATCCTGAACTGTGAGCGCTATCTAGTGTACCAGACATTACAACATAAATTGCGCGACTGTCCTTTCTTGTCACAGCAGAATACGGGGCCTCTAGCTGAAAGCTGTATTTCTCCCTAAATATGCGACCATACAGTATTACTAAGTGCTACAAGGTCACTTCTTCAATAGTAATGCACTGGATGCTAGACGTTCGTTGCGTAAAGTTGCGGATTACATAAAGGGTCTATAAGGGTCTTTTCACAATTCGCGAGTGCGCATTCCTGCACTACATTTTCTCTCAACTAATGACAGCAACTTTCGTGCTTCAAGAGAAGACGAGGACGTAGTTGCACGTGCTGGCGTTTGTCTGTTATGCGTGTTCGTGTCAAGAGAGCCGAGTTTACACTTTCCGCGTCCCAGCGCCAGCAAACCGCGCTTGAACACTCTGTTTGAAGAAGTGACTAGCTGCCATTAATTGGGCTAACTGCATCGTAGGAAAGTTAGCTCAACAATTATGAAAATGGTATTATATCCTATAAGACGGACAGTTGGGCTAGTTGGTATACAACATAATAAAAGATGGTTACTAGCGTCGTTGTCCTCTTTACGCTAGCAAACGTATCTTATTATGTATATACGGATTACCTAATCATCTCCCCGTCAGCATACGTCATCACTCTTTTTGCCTCGTTGCGTTTTCCCTGGTGCAGAGTAGCAGGCAGGGGCGTACTAGCTCAGGCCACCCTCTCTGCCTTATAATACATTTTCTCTCTCTCTTTCACTGGTAAACAATATTTTATTTGCTAAACAGTAAAGCAGAACGGCACTAAGAACCAGTGAGTAAATAAGCAGCGCATATTACAATGCCGCACTTACACAAGAAACGAGTAAAATCTGAGGGTTGAATAAAATACAAAGAAAGTTGCGATTGACACTACAGGTGACGAAAACTACTCATTTATCAAATATAAGCAGACATGCGTTTATGCGGCAACACGATGAAACAGCGCGGCAAAAAACAAACACGAACAAAATAAGCTACAAGACGATGCGCTGGCACGTATGAAATTTACAGAAAAGAATAAACTTATCTCTTGAAAGTTGGCAAATTGACGCGCTGCTTACTTCCTCAACAGTCCCCTTTTGCTTTGTTTCATGGGGTTGCTGTTCCAAACCACATGCTTTTTTCTGGGACCGAATGTCAGTTGCCCGAGATGCTCGGGGACAACCGACACCTCCTTTGGGTCGCCACACATCCACCATGCGAAAAAAGGCGCTCGGATGCGACTGACGTTGCAGGAATTGGCAAATACTCCATTGCAACGTGAAATGCATGATCTACGCCAGTTCGCATGCTGTGCCCAGTCTCAAGTGAATTCGGATTGGTGCAGCGATCGACTACAGGGTTACTGTAGTATGCCTTGAACTGAGAAGGCATTTAGTTCATCGGATCGTACTCCAGTGCAACGCAATGGCGTAGAAGTGCGCGATCGACGGCATCCCAAAAAGAACCAGAAAAAGTAGTTGTATTCGGCTTTGCAACTTCCTGCGTCTAAGGATAGCGTTCACGGTCTGCGTCTCAGGATAGTGCGCCTCGCAGTCATGGGCTCCGGCCAACGGGCGAGGTTGGGGGCGAGAGTGGGGGATGCCGTAATCAATTAATCGAATAGTTTCAATCGATTATTTCGATTAATCGTATGGCACAAATCGATTATGATTAAACGATTATTTATGTACCTTTAATCGATTAATAGATTAATCGTTCATCGATTTTACCATCCCTAGCTCAGCACCAACGCCCGCTGAAAACAAAATTTGAGGATGCTACCTGCGCTGCAATTCTGATGAAATGCGGTGGCTTTGCCGCTTCGGCTGTGTGCTTAAAAACTCTTGGAGGCACTGCAATATGCAGTCGCGGTCTTTCAAGTTGTCTTAAATGGTAGTCCAGTGCTTGGTGCCGCGGTGCAGCACGTGCGCAACGGAGCCCGGTGTCAGCCTACACACGTGTCGTCACGGTGAGACGCTGCGTGAAGCTTGGATTTTGAACTTAGAATTGGTGGAACCGCCATCGGCTACAACACGCACGCACAGCTAGCACTACCGTGAGGACGATTTCTGCTTCAGTGTAGGCTGCGATGTTTGGCGAGTAGCAGTAAGCGCTCGCTGAGACGCTCGCTCGTGCGCGGTTACTTTCTAATGACGTGGCAAGCTGGCTCATATGTTGCCCTCGTGCCTTTGGACCCAGAAATTAGGTTAGCTCATCGCCAAATTCAAATTGGCTAATCCCAACCTTAGTTGTTTTCTACGGAGCCGTATGTATTGTCGTTCGAAACGTGCCACGCCTTTGTGTTATAGGTACAATTTTGCCACGAAAAGTGCTAAAGAACTCGCCAATGAATGTAGCGCACGAAAATTTTACATTGCAGTCTCAACACCTTTTTTTATCCTTTGCAGCTACTTCCTGCAATCACTTGTTTCTTTTTCACTGCAATTCCTAATTCATGCAGGTTCTTGTCTTCTGCGGTCGTTGGGAGAACCAGTCCAGCAAACGTTATGTGATCTTTGTTCGCATTAACGCTGCACGATGCCAAGTGTTTGGCCTCGTAGACTACTTAATCACAACAGTCGAGAAGCCTACGATCTTAAGATTACGTCTATGCACGTTTCGATGCTATAGATACTGGCAAGTTCACTGGAATGGAAAGTCAGCGGTAGGAATCTTGTTGAAAATGAGGTTATGGTCGATGCTCATGTTTGTCTCAGCTCCAACCAATAGATGCACTAGATTAAAAAAAAATATATATATAGGCGAAGCTCGCACTAAGCTGTGCGACGCTTTTCAGCCAAACGGGACGATTGTGAAGACCAATCTGGCTGTCTCTAGGTAGCTTCTAGGCCTTAGCGAGGTGATGCAGATTGTTTCTAGGTTGCTTCTCGGTCGTTGCGTGGCATTAGCTAAGTGATACTATGTTGTTTATATGTTAATTCTCAGCGCAGATAGGTTGTAGTTAAGCCACAGACAGTCCCAGCACGATACGGATGTCCAAACTCCGGAGACAGAAACTCGCGCTGAAAGCAAGCATTCGCACCTCTCGTAGATCTACTGGTACGTCGTCGTTGGCGCAGGCCTCTGATCGCTTAGGGGTCTTCCCGCAACAGCCGTTGCCTTTCCCGTTCCCTAGTATTCTCTCGTTGTACGTACTCGGTGTCTGCAGCTTGCCGCCGTCGCTTCGCAGCCATTTGTGGGGCTAACTGCTGCCTTATTCATTTTTAGTTAAACAGTGTTGAGTAGTTAAATTTACCCAACTAGTGTGGCACATACTCTTTATGATGATGATAGTTTTCTGATAGGCTACGCACACAAATTACTGCTAGTTTCAACAGCATCGCTGTTAAAAAAAAAGAAAGGATAAATTCTTGCTGAGGAGACCGATGAACATTTATTGCGACGCCATTCGAGTAATAAATGATAATGAAATGTCCAAGAACTCCACAAAATAGAAAATGAATCTTGATGACATCGCGCACAAGTTGGCGCAGGCGCCAATTTGCTTAATGCTTTTAAGAAGTTATTTTCAAAAAGCTTTGATAACGTCCGCGCGACAAGGGTTACTTGTTTTACACAGTTATGAATGCTGATATATATGCTGCGGCCGCGCGATCGCGAAAATCAGGCTTTATTCCGGTATGCCTCATTTGTTTATACAGACAGAACAATGTAGGAGTATGTCACGTAGATCACCGTCAGGGATTGCCTGCCTTTCACGCAAGAAGCTTGTTTGGGGATTCCCAATCACGGCGACCGCGCACAATGCGTGTTCACTGTACATATTCTGCAAAACAGATAGCGCCTACAAAAAATTATGTGCCTTCTCTTTGCCCAAGCTTATTGTTTTTACTGTAAAAACTGCCCTCCTTTCGAAAGTATTCACAGAAATGTCCAGCAGGGTTTCCGCTTGGTGTTTATGCAGAGCGCCGGCAGCGAAACCTACGTGTAGCGCGCCGGCGTCATCTTACCAAGAACTCCTCGCCCCCAATGCACAACTAATGAACTGAGACAATTATGCGAAAGGCAGCATAGGAGATAATATTTGTTGTTTCTCAATTGTATTGTAATGATTCTTACTTAAACTGAAAGCAGTTAAAGTGGACGAAAAATCACCTTTCTCGTCGGTGGGATACCAACCCAAAACATTCGAAATCCGCATCCGATGTCCTACCATTTGAGCTACGACGGAGGGTGCTTCACCGTACACGTTTGTTTCAGGGGTATTTATTCGTGCTCAATACCTGGAAGTGTTAGCCAGCGCCACATGTAGTACAGGCGAAGGGTGTGGACCACTCTTTTTTTGCCAGATAGTTTCACACGGCACGTTATCTTCGAATGAGGTGGCGGCTGTCCAATAAACCCTCGCGTCCTACCTAAGGCATCTAGTTTGCCGGAACGAAGCCCTCGCTATGAAAGTAGGAAGGTAGGCTAGTTGTCCGAAGGGCTCGTTTTTTCTGTATACATCTAATGAAACCGACAAACAATTAAGCAGAAGAAAACATAGGGAACATTATTTGTGCTTTCTTAACTGAATTGTAATGATTCTCACTTCCAACTTTCATATTTTCATAGCGAGGGCTCAGTCGCGGCAGCCTTGACGCCTTAGGTAGCATGCGAGGCTTTATTGGTCAACGGCCACCTGAATCGAAGATGACGCTCCCCCTGACATACTCTGGAAAAGAAAGAGCGTTCTACACTTGCCGCATGAGCGGGTGACGCTGACTAACACGGGTGACGCTGGCTAACACTCCCACGTTTTAACCACATATAAGTACCCCCCCCCCCTCCCACACACACACAAGGAAAAAAATGTGGACGGGGGAGTCCCTTCCGTGTTGGCTGAAATGGTAGAGCATCGGACGCGTAATTCGAAGGTTGTGATTTTTCGTCCACTTAATTTCTGTCAACTTAGGTGAGAATCACTACAGTACAGTTAAGAAACCAAAATAACATCCTTTATGCTTTATTTGACCTAATTATTTGTTGGTTTCATTAGTTCTCGGCATGGGAAGTGATGAGAAAGATTGAAGGAGCAGAAAAGAGTCTGCAACAAAACTATGGAGTCATCACGATATCAATGTACGGAACGAAAAAAAAAAGCGTCATAATGAGTGAACTCTAACAACGTATCATTAAGTCCACGTTCCTAAGAAACCGTAGCAACGCCCTCATTGCGGCTTGAGTTGAAGTTCGTGTTGTCCAGTACCTAATAAGTTTGTATTATGTCAAGGGACGGTTGTCCAGCTGGCCTAGTGCCACTGAGAAGGCTGATCTTTCCAAGTAAAAGGTGGTGCACTCGCAGAGAATATTCGTGATTTTTTCCCTGCAGCCGCAGAGTTAACAGAGTGGGCTAACAGTAGGGCTCCGTGCTTTCGGTGCACATTTTCTTGAAACTCGGAGGGTTTTTGTCGGAGTATATTTTTTGTTGGCGGACAGTCGGCGTTTATCGGAGCTTATTTCTCGTAAATCTCCGATTCTACGAAATACGGAGTTTAATTTCGTATTATTCTCAATACTCCATTGTCTTAGATTAAATGATATCTGAACACGAAAACGCCTGAACACACGAAGCGTATTAAGCTTGCGTGGCTGGTTTGAACGCACACACATATACGCACAAGCGCAAATACCTTAATAGAAAACACCTGTGTTTGTGTGTATTAAAAGCTTAAAGCTTGTTGTAATGTACGCAGGCATAGTATATGAGGTCCGTATATTCAACGTCGTCTGGCGCGCCCTAGTGCCGCCAGGGGCCGTATATCAAGATGTTTTCTCGCGCACCCGAAGCCTACATACACTGACGTATCCTGCTTCGTGCGCTCTTTGTGAAATGTGTGATGGGTGCGATCTATGAGATACTGTTGCCGGGAGGTGCAGTTTATATCAGCCAAGGCGTCCGATGTATCAGTGACTGCGTAGAACATGCGCGCTAGACAAATAACCAGACAGGGTCATATTGGCCGTTAAGATCGGAGTTTGTCAGATAAATCAGAGTTGTCAAAAATTTTACCGTCGAGTCTTTGTCAGATTTTTTTCAGATTTCTCCTTAAACACGGGGCTCTAGCCATTCCAACCGTAAATCAATAAGACTTCGACAATGCCAGTCCTTCCCTGCCCAATGAGGGTGTGCTCCCTGCGCCAGTTCACGGTATGTCATAGCACTCACGTTGGAATAAGAAAGCTGCGTTTCACGTTAAGCCTGCGCATGTTAGACGGAAAATCTCCGGGCAGCTGTCACGTTTCTCCGGTGTGTCAATCGCCTGAGTGCAGGGCAAATAGCAAGCAATAATGTCAGTATTTTAATTACGCAGGCTGATTCGATACCTTAATTTCTTGTAGTTCGAAACAGTTGTTGCCTGAGGGCTCGCGTTTACGTTTCATTTACGTTGTTCAGGTTCTCAGACAGCGAGTATGCGGTGGCGTTAGGTGTAACATACTGGCTGTGCCAAGAAGCGTGCGTCCTGGTACAACCATTCGTACCTATATTAAGCGTGAACTGGGTCGCTTCAACAGTCTTTCGTCGCGCAGTAAGGATTATCACGCTGGCGAATTTTGATTAATTACTCCGTGGATCACACTGAATTTGTTCCATGAATTCTTTTTAACTTTTGTGAACTTTCTAGCTCGTAACACTCTCGAGAATATTACTAAAGGAAGAAGCAATATTGCTCTAAAGCGTATTGGCTGATTAAAACATCGCATATGTAGATTCAGTGAAACATTTATTGGAGATATTAACGCGCCATCGATAGCGGCCCTATGTTTTACGTATCCCACCATGCGCTGGCAGCAGGCTTCACTCTTGAGGATACGTTGCTTGAGGAGGGTGCACTGTGTTATAGCTACCACCAGCCGTGACCATGGCCACCACCGTAGTGTCCGTGATGACTGATGACAATTATCTTCTTTCCGTAACCATGGTGCCCATGGTGTCCATAGTGGTCATGGTGTCCATGGTGGTTATGGTGGTGGTGGTAGCCGGCATCGACAGAGCAAACAAACAGCGCGACCATCAGCAAAACGAGCATCTGTTTGGAAGAAAGAAAACGCACCAAACTTTAACAAAATCACCGCGTAAAACAACACCGCGTGCGCACGCCTACATGCTGCAATGAATACGCCAGATAGGATGTTATCGTCCTTCACCCTAAACGATATCTGGTACAGCAGATACGTATAAGCGAGCGCATGTACCGGAGAAAATGAGGAATAGGAACATGAAATGAAAAAAAAAAAACAAAAAAAAACAAAAAAACGCTCAGTTTCATGGTGCTGTCATCGGTTAACAAGCTATAAACAAGGCAATGGGGAAACACGCAGAAAGACGGTATTAAGGAATAGTGCCATCATTAAACTCGTGCACACACATTCTTTTCTCATACCGCTCGTCGCACGCAGTCATACAGAACTGCGCATCCGAACAGAAGTGAGGCTAGTTTTGCGCCTTTACACATTGCAGCCAGAGGAGGCCACTGTGGCACAGCCGAATGCTTGCGTCGCTTCCCTGTCGCATCCTACAGCGCAGCTCACCTGGGTAAATGTCATGTTCGTTTGTACACAGCACATTACGAAACACTAATATTGGCGCACAACGAGCATGTCACGTGATCTTCTGTGTTTGTTTTGTTTTTTTAAATCTTGCAGTTATCTGCGGTTAGCGGAAAAACAACAATACGTAATAGATAGAAGGTTAGAAACAGCTCTATCTTGAACGGAAATGTAAACCGTGCTACAACTTCCGAATTGGAATTTATTGTCCAATTTCATAACGTTAGACTTCATTTATTAATTTTGCCTAATTAAGCAATGAATCACAGCACGAAAAATAGTGTGACTTACTCCCTGCCATTGTCACTCACACGCATTTTATCGCGTATCTTTTTACCTATGGCTATAGTTCGCTGGTGCACCCTGTATATTGACTTGCTTTCACGCTTTATTCCCCGCGGACTAAGGTAAAGTCTAGATTACCTTCTGGTTCTTTCTTTAGAAACAGTACGTGCTACAAAGGTGTGATTGAAGTTCGGTATATCACCATATAACCATTAAGAAACCACGACCACCTCATCTATGATGCTGGCATTCGGTCCCAAGACACATTCCCGTCCGGGCGTACAGATCACCCCATGCGCCAAGCGACGCTGCTAAACGAATATGATGCATCGCATCCCGCCCAACACAGGTTCAATACAACTAGATGTGTTGTGGCTGATAAGGTCCCACATGAGGTGTGATAGTTGTGATATAGCTGGGGATCTAATGGCACAAATGGGAGGGGCGTGGACAAGCAAATGCTATACGCCTTTAAATACGTTTCATATGGTTTCTTGAAGCCTCCTATGCACGGACTATCGCCATGCTGTGTCGGGGTGCATTTATCTTGCTTTCTATTTCTTTCTCACATGTCATACTCGGTACTGTTCACCATGCCAAAATTGAATAATTAAGAGTCGCTTGAAAAGACGCACTTAAAAGACACGCATTATGCGGAAAGATAATTCCCCCAACAATAATTGAATGCACTGCTTCTTGCATCTCGTAAGGACATTGAAACAACACGATCAGATCAGCCATTACTCAGCAGGATGAGACATTGTTTAAAAGACAGGATAATATGCAGCTCACGAGAAACACAACTATACATTTTTGAACAGCTGTCAACATGCCTGCATTAGTGAGACATCCAACGTTTGCATAGCCAGGCTGAAACGTCCCGCATTGTTTTTTACGTTTACACTTATGGTGTTATGGTGCTCTATCAGCATTGCTCTTTTTTCATAAACGAATGTCAATTTTTATAACACAATTTAAGTGTTTCCGGGCCATGGCAGCCGCATTTTGACGGGTGCGAAATGCACTAACACACGTCTACAGATTTAGGTACACGTTAAGGGACCGCAGCTGGTCAATATTATTACTATGTTCAAGCCATTAGGGCATGTCTAAAAATCGCATCGCGCTTTTGGCACGTAAGACATCGCAATTAAATTCAAGAATGTGAAGACTTGTGCACTGCTCTATGCCGGAATTTCTGATACATTGCAAATTCTGATATACATATAATCTGCATAGAACTTATTCAACCTTCCGAATTTCGTATCATGCATGGTCTTTGTAGTACATACATGTTATTACTCTCAAGGCCCAATGAGCAACATATCTGGGTTATATACAAAGCTTAGCGACTTCATTGTTACATACCGTTGTCTTCATCCTGCCCAGAATTGCGGCTAAAGGATCTTGCAAAGCGTGCTGGCTCGAAAGACCGGCGGTTGACCGAGTGCAGATTTTCGAGCTACTCGGAGTCTTTTATATTACAGCGGAACTCAGCATCTGGTTCAAGCTTGAGCAAACCAGAAGGCGCCCAGCGTGCGACGCCTAAATCAAAGCGGCGTTTACGGTGGAATTAATAGAGGCCGCCATCTACGCTTCCTAAAATCAACGAAGCGGGAAAATATTGGTGAAGTGAAGAAACACATTCACACCTCAATATCTAAGCCAGCCGGATGATCGAAGGCACAATTACTGGAACAAGAAACACCAAAGAAGCGAATGTATACCTACGCTCATTCTTTTCATTTTTCGGTCTACTGCGCACAGATCGAGAAGAACGCTGTGGTCTGTGTTGCGCATAGAATCGCTCTTGCGACAGAGTAAACTAACCAGGCTTGCTTTCGTTGCCACATAGTTTCAATTACATGCTTCTACAAAATAAAATAACATGACATCGATTTTACTAAGACGCTCGCCTGCCTATTGCTACGTGGAACACGCGCAAACACGAAGCGCCAAGTCTGTGCTTAGTGCGTGCGCGTCTTCAATGTTTCTAACGTGTTGTCTTCGCGCAGTTTATATATGTCTTCAAAGTCGATGAACCAACTAGCCCAACAACATGCCTTACTTCAATGTTACGTCGTTTTGATTTCAACTGCTTGTTTTATATGCAAGACGTTAATTTCCTTTCTGGGTGGCCTTTTTTCACGATGAACATACTACTCGAATGCAGTGCCCTGCATTCCTGTTCACGTATACCCGAGCATCTTCGCTGCAAGTGACATGTGATTGAAATTGCATTTTGCTTAACTCATATATGCTCATACTCCAAAAATTTGAGCAAACAAATATTTTTATTCAAGAACAGGAGATTTTTGCCCTCAACTAAACGTACAAAATATTTATTTACTGTCAGGTAAGTGCAACACTGTTTGGCAGCGCTTTTTGCACCGAGGTTTTTTCTCGTGGCACTGAGCTCAGGATACGTATTTGCAATTACGGGCAATAGTATTGTCACTGCTACCAAGCTACTTTTAGCACGAATGTGTGGAATGGCTGGATTTTTGCAATATTTCGACGAAAAAGAAAGCGTCATAACTTAGGCTATCCTCCGCTCTAGGGCCTCTCTCGTACAGAGTACACGTTCGCTCAGATGAAGTAGTCCGTAGGTGGTAATGTTAAGGGCAAGCAATGTGTAGGCTCTAGCACATATTTCAGCAGACACCTGCTTCATTTGCTATAAATGTCTCCAGTCTTCACCTAAAGAAGTATCGATTTTAAAGCACACCAAAGAAGCGTCCTACATGTAGACACTGGGCATATATGAGTTCAGTGTCCCTTGCTTAAAGGTATACTGCTTGCAGGTACTTGTCAATGTGGGAAAAAGAAATATTTTGATTGTGCATTGTCAAGTAGCAAATACATTGAGCAACAATTGTGCACGCAGTAATATGTTTTAAGGCGAAAACCCTGGATGCCTCATCCAACGCGAGAATTGTTCGACGTCCCGCGTCGGCGCCTCCCGTCGGCGGCGTGAACACGACTGATGAAAAAAAAAAAATCATCATCACATGAAGACGTCACAGGTCGCCAAAATTTGTGACGTCATGGCGTCACATTACATGACGTTGCATGATGACGTCATCACTTGGCCAAAGGTGGGCCGATCACGGAGGTAGTGCTAAGCCAGATGAGGTGCCTCCGATCCTGGAAACAGTGCAAAACCACATTAGGTGCAGAAAGCTTTCGGTGGGTGGCAGGGCAGGACAAATACATCGACTGAGAAGAAAATTAAGATGGCTTTCGTCTTGGAGTCGTCTTAGGCGAATGCCTAAGCGACCCTGTGGTATTTTGTGCCACCGGTGAGCAAAAATTTAGAGACCGAAATTTTTCCTCAGGCATCTTTTCTTCTAGTTGTTGAAGTGAATCAACAAATTCAGGAAAATAGTGTTAAAATTGAGGATTCCAGTACGAATTTGGCGTTGTAGACTAAGCAGTCTCCTTTAGAATTTGACGTTGTGGTGTCTATTATCGTTTTGTCCGGTGTCGACCAGATGCAATTTTTCATTGTCGCTGAAAACCCAAGAATGAAGAGTAAAATGCACCGCTTCAGAGTTGTAATATGCGCGCCCCATCACTGCCGCTCTTTACTATGACGTAATGTTTACGGACGTAATGTTTACGCCCAACCAAAGAAAACTGCAACATAACGTTGATGCGACGAGAGTCGAAGCAGCGCTGCACCGAAAACGACAGTCGTCAATTCGATTTTACTGGGATGTTTGTTTCTTAGAAAAGGTCTTCCGTACTGTTGTCGGCACATACCCCAGCATCAGTCTCGCCGGTCGTCTTTCAATGCAGTAGACATTTGCAATTGATCGCGCCTGTAGTATACCGAAGCGGCAGACGCTCAGAATGTTTTACCGTATTTTATCGCGTAGCGTCGTTTCGGCAGCAGCAAGTTGCAACACGGCATGGGTCTCAACATCCCTCGGATGCACCATGCATATCGCCTTACGATCACCACACTCACCGATTGCCGTCGTGTTCATCCGCGTGCAGTGGCACGAAGGTGAAGTCTGAATGCATGTACACGGCAGGGTACGATTGACTGCCCAGAAAATGCATCGAATTAGCGTTGCCACGTGTCTGTTTGTACACCACATGGAGCTTGTAAGATGGGAATTGGGGTAATTTTTGGCGATATGGACTGTGCAGTGCGCATAAATAATTGAAATAAAGGCGGACGCAGCATGAGAAAAGAAAAAGAAAAGGCGGCCAACGTAACATGTTAACGTAACACACAGCGGGGTCACTTCACGCCGCACATCCCACACATTTTGGCGACTATCTCAAATGTGCTCGAAAAAAAAAAGTGCTCATTTAGCGCATTGAAAAGTGTGAATTGCCAGAATACTTCGGAGAGAAAAAAACTTTTGGTTACATCGGAGGCTTCCGAATTTCGCAGACTGTCGTCGTAGTGTGGTTTGTCAGAAAAAATATTCTGAGAATTTTATTTCTTGGTTCAATACCAAATTCGGTTTAATGTTAAACAAAGTCGTTTGTGTAAGGTGTTCGACCTTCAATACAATTTTTTCGACCTTTCAATACAACCTTTTTCGACCTTCAATACAATACCTTCAATACAATACAATTTTTCTGACATATACGCCTCCAGATATTTCACCTAAGTGCTCTGTTTGCAGTTTTTCCCTTACAATAATGCGCTATGTATGAATATCTGAGTAATGAATTCATGCCTTAGAGAGCGTATATTGTGCATTAAAATATTTTCAGGCCACTGATGTTTCTAAATTTTCCTAGGAAGAATCACAAATTTGAGAAAATCATCATTTTGGTCAACATTGAGACCCCATTCACACCGCGTTGTGCTCCAATTAAAAAAACAGCATTATACCTCAATCGAAAGCAAGTACATAATTTTCGTCTATGACATGTTTTATCATTACAGTTCTTCTATTAAGACAGAAAATATTTTGAAGTTTCCCGCTGACGGTAATAGTGAACTTCAATGACAATGTCGCCGTGTGAACAAATGGAAAGATGGCTGTCACAAGGGAAATTCAAAAATTATTTTCTTCCTAAAACAACCATTGTAACGATAAAACTTGCTGCATCAGAAAGCCATTTATTTGCTTTCCACAGAGTTATAAAGCAGACTTTTAATTGGAGCATCCCGTAGTGTAAACTGCATCTCAGTGGGGAACAAAATGATGATTTTCTCAAATTTGTGATTTTTTCCTCGTAAAATATAGAAACATAAGTGGTCTAAAAGTATTCTTTAGCGCAAAATACACCTCCTGTAGAGTAAGTATTCATTAATGGGACATTCATACGTAGCGCAATATTATAATAGAAAAAATACAAACATAGAACACTTTGGCGAAATTTCTGGAGGCGTATATGGCAGAACAATTGTAATAATATTATTGAACATCAACCACCTTACAAAAATGACTTTGCTTAATATCTAAAACAAATTGGGTATTGAAGCAAGAAACGATACTCCGAGAATAATTTTTCGGACTAACCACAATCAGACGACATTCTGCGAAATTCGGAAAGCTCCCACGCGACCAAACCTTTTATTTTTGTCCCCGAAATAATCTAGCAATTAACTCTTTTCATTGCACTAAATGAGCACAATTTTTTAGAGTACATTTCAGATGGTTGCCGAAATGGCTGGGACGTTTTACGCGGAATGACCCAGCGGAAGTCAACAAACCAGATATAGAGAATATGCAGCTATCTTGCGCAATATAAGAAGTTAATTGTGGTCATCCGGTTCATGTATGATTACTATAGACCTGATTTTAGGCAAATGTATATTTTCTCCTTTTTCATCAGCATGAATTAGAGGTTAAGAAGGGCTTGTATAGTGTTTTTTAGTGCCTATAAATGCCTATTTTTGGTCTTTGTGCCTAAAGCCATACAAATGCCCAAAAATGCCCATTTTCAAAGCCCGCGACTATATGAAAACTATTGAGCCTCAAGTATCGCTTTCATATGCAACTTGAGACTGTTAGTCAACTTACAGGGCAACAATGACTATTCGGAACTCTAAGGGGTTCGGCCTAGTCCTGTGGTACAACCAACTCCTGGAAAACAACCGCTAGCAGTAGTCAAATGCGACGCGCGGGCCAGCATACGCCGCCGCGCTGATATTGCAATATTTATGTGCAATATCAGCGCAATGCCTATTTATATTTTAAATAGGCATTGCGCGTTCATTCATTTCATGTTTTTTCTCATCTACACCTTGTTCAGTTTCACAGCAGCTGTCTCTCAGAATGTGCGTCGGCCGTTTTCCCGCGTTTCCTCGTGAAGACGTCCGCTGAAACACTGAAAACCCCCTCTCTTCACGGACGCAGCTGACGTACGGTGTTATACCACACGAACGCTTTGTGCAGCAGTTCGTGTTGCACAGCGCTACGATGGATGCCTCCAAGTCATCCAGGAAGCGAAGCGCTTCATTGCTGTTGCGCTTGAAGAAGGCTCCAGCGGCAGCAAACTGCTGTAAAAGTCCTCCGTGGGCATATTTTATGGAACATCAGTAGTCTAAAATTTTGCATTTGATCGCAAGAAAACAGTAACACGAAAGCTGCGTGAGCCACTTCTGAAACAAAAGCCAAAATTATAGCTAACGATGTAAAAAAATGTCATGGACGCATTTCAAGCACTAACATAGAAAGGGAATCCGCTCGGATTTCTCAGAAAGCTTTTGACATTGCTCTTCCAAAACTATATATATATATATATATACATATATACATATATATATATATATATATATATATTATATATATATATATATATATATATATATATATTATATCTACTGATTTCCATGGGAAAATTTTGCCGCCATGCGTCCAACCAAACTTCCTTCCCACTACTCATTTTATTCCGCATTCGCGGTTCGCAGTAGCTGCTTGCCCTTCCTTGTCAGATGTTCATTCTCATATACGGGAGCAGCTGTCCCGAAATCCAATATCCGTCGTTGACCGAAGTGCCCTTTTCGTCTTAGGCAGCAAAGAATTTCGCTTTCCCCGCCGCATAAATTGTACCACAATATTCTTTACGCCATACTAGCGTGTTGCAACTATTTGGGTAATGTCACCATCATCACGTGCCAGGGGCTCCCACCGCTGCACAAATCTGGTCAGTGTCAAAAGGCTCTCCCCCATCAGCCACACCTTTAATTTCAAGATTGTTTGCCCATGACAATTGCATCAATCCTTCAATTTTAATCGGTAGCTGCTTATTTTCAGCAACGGGTTTCTCGTTGCTGTCTCGCGTTGCGAAAATTCTTCACGTAGGCCTTCATTTCCAAGGAAAGCGCATTGACACTGTCTCGGTTTTCACTACATTGCTCTGCACTCTGCTTGAATGATCAAAGTTCAGCACAGATTTCTCGTTTAAAATGCCGATTCTTTTACCCAGATCTTTCCCGCTTGATATGAGAAAAGGTAAGCGGAAACAGTAGCAGTCTTGTCTCGCCGTAGCGCATGGAGCAGCAATTACAGGAGTATAATAGGTGACACGAATCTCACCCGAGCAGAAAATTCCTTTAGTGGGCGTTGTGAAATCCACACGCACCGCTGCCGAACTGAGGAAAATGCGCAAGGCACTTCGTATATGTTGGCAGCATCAGGTATATCGGTGGGTCACAGCGTCGGCGCGTAGGCATCGGCTTGCACCAGCTGATCCTGGGGAATAGCAGTTTATGTTCTCATGACCGATGCAATCTTTCAGCTAAGCCGATTACTTCAATGATACGTCATAATTTGTGCGATTCATTTCGTGATAACCCTTACACGCCTATCATGTGATTAACGGCCTGTAATTCACATCTTGAAGTCTCGTTCATTAGTGCACGTTAGTCGTGCACGCTTGCCCCTACCTGTGTAAACCAAACTAATGAGGCGACCGCGATCGACGCTTGCCATACGCAGTCACCATTTCATGCACATTCTGGCGTTTATTGAGGTAATGAAACGATCGCCATGCGATTCTGATTGCGCCAGGTCATCAATTTTGTTACGTACATAGATTGGAAGCCATGCTGTTGATGCCATGACAACCACGAGAACACCAACATCTACACGCATAGATAGATAGATAGATAGATAGATAGATAGATAGATAGATAGATAGATAGATAGATAGATAGATAGATAGATAGATAGATAGATAGATAGATAGATAGATAGATAGATAGATAGATAGATAGATAGAAATAGGTAATGTGCCTTCGTTTCGTTGAGGACTGATTCGCACTCTCAAAGAGAACACGTACGCCGTAGAAAGGTCAACGGCTCTCTGGATAAGTTTACTTAGGAACTAATTAGCGCAAAGAAAGAAAGAAAACGGACAAGGTGAAGACAACAGAGAATGGTCGGCGCTTCACCTTGTCCGTTGTCCTTTTCGTGCTAATTAGTTATGTCGAAGCCAATGCGCATCAACTAGCGCAACACGCTTCTCTTTCACTTAGGAAAAAATGTGCCATGGTTACAGCATAGACAATTTTTCCTTGCTTCTTATATTAACGCGAAAGAATGGTACGTCTCACGAATAAAAAATTTCAAGATTTGGCGAGATATGGTGATGCATGACGACGCGTTGCCGGTGGCGTGAACGCGAATGACGAAAATAAACGGAGTCATAACATTGGTCAAAATCGCGTGATACTCAACTGAATGTATGTCTGCCAACATGGTATGTCATCATCATCATTATCAGCCTGTCTACGCCTACTGCAGGGCAAAGAGATCTCGCGTGTTTCTCTAAACCACTTCAGTGCTTGCTACGGCCACGTCATCCCAGCAAACTTCTCAGTCTCATCAGTTCACCTAACTTTCTACCTCCCGCTCGAACTCTTGCTTTCTCTTGGAATAGAGTCTGTTACTTACATCTGCAAGCAGTTACGCTGCCTTCTCGCTTTATTTACTCAGTTCCTAGGGACAATAAAGCAACTGACAATGGCGTCGAACATAACTGTGACGCAGCGGACGATGCTGAAAAGCTCTCGGTCCCAACAGACCGTCATTGCTATCTGAATCTGACAACGTTCAACGGTAGAACTTTATCTAGTGTGGCGAGTATATCAGCATTGTTGAAATCTACACTGTGCTCACGAAGGGGCACGTGCTGTGCCAATAATAATAATAATAATAATAATAATAATAATAATATAATATAATAATAATAATAATAATAATAATAATAATAATAATAATAATAATAATAATTGGCCGCAGTAACATGAAGTGCTAGAGTGCAAATCAATCAGCAGAAGAGTGATTGAACGCTGCCAGTGAGATATGAGCGCCATCTGGCATACGTCGGGAAACATGAGCTTGTGCAGAGGGTTTCGTAATTCCGTGGCAGAGGGCGTTCGTCGCCATCTTCCATTAGAGTCACTAGAAAAATTTCAGAGTATCGCATCTGTTTTCAGCGCGCCGCCGCCGACGCGATTGGCTTACTCGCATCACGTGACCTCTCGCCGCCATATCCCTTCCAAGCGCTTTGGGTGCAGGCGTGTTGAATGCAGAGCGTGGCCGGATGTCTAGCAGTACCACGGTCCCTAGAAGTACTTCGTCGCTTTTTTAAACGCGTCATGCAGATGGCAGAGAGTGGCTCACCAGCAAACGAACGTTGTTGGTTAGCTGTTAATGTTTCCCACACGTAATGCAAAAATATACGAGATTCCCGGAGTAGCTGACCAGCAACCGAACGTTCCTGGTGAGCTACTCCGGGAATTTCGTATATTTTTGCATTCCGTGTGGGAAACATTAACGCCAAAGAGCATCGTTCTACGTGGCTGCATAGTTGGCCGCGGAATGAATTCACCCCCTCTAAGAACACTCCTTTCCGCAGTGAACTACACAAACTTTGCTGGAAAAGCTCTCATGCAACAGGATACTTCACCTTTTCGGTTCGCCATGTTCAGCAATATTGAAAACTACATACCTTTCTATTTGTTCGGCTGTTTATATATCGATCTGTTGAACAGATTGTGCATGCATTTCGAGTTATCAGCGTGTCCCCGCACGAGAGCGAGATCGAAGATTTATTAAAATAGTAACTGTTTACTGTATACCTAGAAGGCAATTGTGGCATGATCATTTGCCACTGCTCAAAACTGAAGCATGGAACTCTGTTGATAAACTTCGTATAAGGCAATATTATTAAGCGTTTGTTTTAATGTTTTCAAACAAAAATGTTGGTAATGCTGCGTTGCGCCTAGCGTACTCTTACAGTACTGTTTAGTGGGTGAGAAACGGTGACAGCCAAAAAAAAAAAAAAACGGCTTATTCTTCCACGCATTGAGGGAATCGATTTCATGCGAGCCCTACGTCTATATTCTAACTGTGTTGCAGTAGCATGCGCATTAAAAATTTTCGGTATGTGGTATTTCTCATCGAAATAACAAAGCACTGTGCCGAGGATGTTTTAACAAGAGTGCATTACAAAAAAAAGTCGAAATTAAAAGCAGTGCAGAAACCGAACCCCAGCTGTTTACGCGCTGGCAACGCCAACAAAAAAAAACAATTTGTTGGAACACAGCAAAATATTTGTAAATGCACTGCAACTTTGGGAATATTAAAGAGACAAATAATAGGAAATGAAACAATTAAGCAGTGATGTCAATAATTTTTGATGCCCTATTTTCTACGTGTCTGTTAGGAAATGACAACATATTCGCAAAATAAGATGCACCTTACCTACCGCACGCCGATTTGCCCGTGCGTTCGGCTACTGGCGTTCCGAACCGAGACATAAATACTTCACGCACAACTTCCACTTACCGTACACACACCACTACTACCCTATTGAAAATTTATCCACCATGTGGAATGGTGGATTCCACCATCCATCATTATGGTGGATTATGGTGCTGGAAGATGGTGACACATGGTGTATGCTGGATGCTGGCGTATGATGGATGCTGGAGAATAACGGAGCGTAAAACGGCTCTACTGCGTCGGCATCATCGTGCCTAGCTGTCACACAAATAATTGTCGATGTAGAAAGCATTAGTGCAAAAAAAGAAAAAAAAGCTGTATGCAAAAAAAAAAAAACTTCCGCCACCGGGACTCGAACGTCCGACCTTCAGATCCCAAGTCGAGCACTTTACCACTACGTGACGCTGACACTTCTTTAGAGGCGTGCAAAATGACTAGTCAACATTCTAATACACCGTTTGGCTTCAGCTTTGTCACGTACTGGAGACAGACGCGATCTTCACATGCTACTAAACTTTGCATAGTTATTAAACGCAAACAAACTGCTGCCGTTAACGAATGGCACGTCGATAATGGCAACAGTGCTAACCTTCTTATAGAATTGACAACGTAACTCCAAAAAAAATGTCAAGTGGACCGAAGAGCGCGCTTATAGTTAACCGGATGTTACTGCGAAGTTTATTAGCCGTTTCTCGCTTTTTCCAAAGGGCGACATGTGCCGCCAGGCTTTATGTCGACTCAAATCTCATTCGATAAATACGCGCGTACAATTGAGTATTGTGATGTTTTCTTTTTTGCGCAACATACAGCGCAGCCGTGCCAGCGCACTGATCTGACGCTGTATCATTAGCTACAACTGCATAACAGCTGGACAAAGCAAGTGCAGTGCGCGTGAAAAATATGCCATCATATTGGTTCAGTAAGGCGTACAAATTGAGAAGTCTATGTTCTCGCATACGTGTCAGAGAAGCGCCGGCGAGTGCAACTGGCGGCGGTTGATGACCGGAGGCGTTTGCTTGAAGCGCGTCGCATATATGCTCATCGCTTATTGTGCGGACACCGTATACAAGAAAAAATGCTTCATTTAGGTAAACCGATGCCGCATGTGTGCTGTAAAGTCATTAGTACTCATCGAAATCGTGTATCCTGAAAGCCAGAAGCACCGATAACACGTACTCGGCCGGTACGATATGCCTATCCTTTGGTGGTAATCATGGTGGTAGAATATGATGGTTGAAGTCATACTTGGTGAGGCTTATCTCGACACAGGCCGAAGGTAAAAGTTTCTGCATTTTAGCTCCGCATGCATTTTTACTGTTACCTCTAAGTACCGCTGAGGTAATTAAGTGTGCAAGAATTGCCAGAGTGGCGTTTCTAGCGTGGCGGTATCAAGCGGCGGCTGTTTTCTGGTCTATCCGCTGGAAGGGCTCATTTAGTTCTCGGTAAATGCGCGGCGATGTAACACAGTTACTGTCGCTGTTCACACCGACACCCTTCTAGACTTGAAACATCACAATGCAGCAGCACATCGCGGATGTAAACCTGATAAGTACGTGCGTAAAATGTAAACATTCACGGCTGCTGTGCTCCACTAAACTTGAGGTGGTTATTGACACCGCATGAATAAAAAAAGCGTGCTGGAAAGCTTAATAATGGGCGTTGGCTTCTTTGAACTGTAAACATATTTTTATGCACATTCAACAGGGAAACATTACAACTGACAGCGACTTCACACAATGTCACGTGCACTTCCACCATGCCACCGTAATCCACCATGCTTCCATCCTGCCACCGTCATCCAGCTTGTTCACAAAGCCATCCACCAAAACATGTTTTGCATCGCCACCAGCAGCCAGCATTTTCCACTTAACAAGCTCGCCACGACCACCACCATCTGCCACCATTTTTTCCACTCTCGTAATCATCAGCCATTATGACCACCACAGCTTCCACCACTTCCACTATTCTTTCCACCTTGTCCACTTTAGTTTCCACCTTATCCACCATGAATTCCAGCATCCACCAACCCACGATTTTCAATAGGGTATTACACATAACACCTAGCTGAACAGCAAGCATGGTGCGCAAGCAAGGTATGCGTCACCGATCAGTCGAATGACGCAATGCTGGATGTTCTCGGTGTTCGATAATGTTCTCGAGTTTGCTATGAAGTGAACCTGAACACCGACAGCAAAGCTAGCGCAAACAGTCAATATTCAGAAAGTGTCGAAGTAAATGGCATCTCGCAAGGTCACTACGCTAATGCAACCATGTTTACAGCTCCGGGCCTTGCGAACACACCTGGCCGTGACACGAAAAGAGACCGATGAAGCCACGAAGAGAGTTCGCGAGCACATGGCAACATTCGCCGCACGTTTCATTAGCTACACCGCTTACTACGCAGTCGATTCATAACTGTCGATGACTCGAAATCACTTCTGATATCCTCTTGAAGAAACACACACGCATATTGCAGTTACGCCGAGCGTAACACGACATCGAGACGAAAAGATCGGTCACTTCTCAACACACGCTGCCTACGCGCCGAACGGTCTGGAAGGGAAATGGCCGCCGCCGCCCAATGTTGCCCGCGTGCAGCCTACCTTTGCGGTACTCTGAAATTTTCCAGTGACTCTATCTTCCATTAGAGAGCCGCATTTTCAGCGCAGCCGCCATTTTAAGCTCAGCTTAAGAAACTGTCTTTAGAATTACGTATCTATGTATTTTCTGGCAAAGGAACACACTACTTAATACTTCAGTAGTGATCTTGCGCCTCAGTTATGCGTAATGTTTGCTTTTTGATCGACAATGTACACAAGTATGAACCTGCAAACCAGTTCAAGATGGCTGGCCCTTGGGCAAGTGGTTCAACTTTGCCGGGTGGCTGAAACGGGTGACAGACAGACAAACAGACAGACCAAAATTTCTGCGTTTAAGTTCCCCAGGAAAGACTACCGTCTTTAAAATAGTAATAATAATAATAAGAAAGTGTTCGGGTTTGATGTGCCAAAACCACGATATCATTATGAGGCATGCCGTAAGTGGTCGGGTTTACACGAGCGTCCATTGCACACGGGTGTCCTTTGCATTTCGTCCTCATCGAAATGTGGTTGTCGTGGATGGGAATTCTACCCGCGCCCTCCAACATAGGCACGCAGCATCCTACGTGCTATGCTACCACAGCGGGTTGGGTACGCCGTATGCTATCGTGACTCAGTTGACAGTAGAAAACTAGGAGGGGGATTCAGCATCTGTAAGAATGTAACTGGCGACAACATTGATCAAAACGATAGTATTGATGAGAGGTTGGCAGGAATCGTACTTAAACTTTATAAAATTAAAACTGAAGGTGTTGCAGACCTGCGCACCTAAATACAGCTAAGACGATCAGCTAGAAGCTCATAATAGGACGTGCAATCGGCAGCAAACAAGGTATTGAGAGTCACAATACCTCACTTTCAGACGGCGCCATCAGCGATGGATCCCTGTGAAGTCATCAAGACGTCCCAATCAACGAAATTTGGGGCGTCATGATGGCCACTGATGATGAAAAATGGCATGAGCCCACATGATGATGACGTGCGATGAGTCACGCCACACGGCATCGTCATATGGTCGAAGGTAGGCTGATCCCCGAGGCTGTGCAAAACCACGTTAGGTGCAGAGTTTTGGGGGGTGGGGTAGGGGCGGAAGGAGTGAGACGAGGAGAAAAAAAATGGTTTTCGCCTTCTGCGTGTCTTAGGCGAATGAATAAGGAAACCAGTGACTTCCTTGTGTTTTAACATTTGCTGCGATCATTAATAGGTGTCAGATTAATAGAAGCAAACAAGTACAGAAATATTTGGGACAGGTAAATGAATTTAAAAGTTTAACATTGGCTATTGCTCCGACAGCGAATAAGCAGTTGTGAAGGCACGCGGCGAAAACGAAATTACAGCTTGCAGCAGGTCTCACACCAGTCGCTATCGGCGCGATTATAGATAGCCTCACGCACTTTTCGTGCGCAGAGTAAAAATAAAAACGAGGCAAATGTACCGCAGCTGCTGAAGTTTTACCGCTAACGTCGCAATTGTGGCTAGCGACCACGCCTTCGTGAAGACTCGCAGTCGTTTAGGCTGTCCGCGAAACCGTTTTCGCTCTTTTACGTCACACATCTGGGCGCTTCGTGCTCTTCGCGCTCTGGGGATCGTCCGAATTAACCGGGTTGTGGTCACATTTGAGCAAGTTAGCGAGAGATTGATGTCAATGAACTAAGCATATGCTTGCCGTGATCAGAGAACATGTCCTAGTGTGCTAGGCAGGATGGCCCGAGCTTCTCGTGAACACGAGTTTGCCCCGAGCTTGCGCTACGGCGGTCATGACAGGAAAACAATGTGGAGCGCGCGAAAGCAGTGCTCCACACTGAACGTCGGGCTTCCCACAGAACTGAACATCGGGCCTCCTAGAGGCGGATTCGTGAAAAGCGTGTTCGCCGTTCAGTGAAAAGAAATTATCAGGTAACTCCAGCGTCCCCACACGCATATTTACCAGGCTGATTGCGGTTAGCTGCCCTTCATTGCCGTGCTGACGTTCCAGACAAGCAACGTGAGTTAGTTTTCTTTCGGAATATATTTGCAGAGACAGAGCAGAGACCGACACTCTTATTGCCCTTGATGAACACTTCTTCTTCTTTTTTGCGTGTACACGAGCATTCCCGCTTTCCACCCATTTCTTCGCTCATCTTGCTCGCAGCGTGGTGTTTCCCGCCAACGCTTTCCCGCGGTAGGTTCAACATTATTGGTTCCCCAGCCGAGCAATATCACAGCTATATACTACTTGAAGTTGTTATTTATTTGTAAAGTACTGCTAGCCTAAGAAGGCTGTAAGCAGGAGTGGGGATACGAAGATGAATACATACAAATACATACAAAAAGAATGCATACATACTACGTAACGAACAAGAAAGTGATAGCGCCATTCTACACGCTGAGTACCTTCTTACAGCAATAATATCAACACTGACATCGATAATCACAATACTACATCACTGCACTGTAACCATTATATTCGAAATACTGCTAACGCATAGTGCACATGGCATGAAAGAATATGCGCATTTTGTCGCATGTAAGGTAACTGATACTGAACTTATGGATCGTCAAAAGAAGAAAAGAAAAAAAAAACATGAAAAAATAACATACAGATAGAAATACACAAGCGGACATTGATAGAAGAAATCGGTAGATTCAAATATTTAAACAGTCGACAAATGAGCCTTAAGTGTCAAAGTGAAATCTGCCGTGGTCGTGCGTTCCACAACATCGGCTGGGAGCTGATTCCATTCCCTTACCGCTCGTGGGAAAAATGTGTTCTGAAATACCTTTGTTTGGCAGTTATAGTCCCGTAGATTTTTGAGTGATGAGAGCGTGTAACTCGCTTATTTACAGGATGAATGAACTGGTCCTTTTCTATTCCTATTTTGTTGTGAAAAATCTTGTATAGGTACACGAGTCTTTCTGTGTGACGCCGGAATTTCAGGGGTTCCAGTTCAGCCCTTTCCACAAGCATACTTGCCGATGTGTGCCAGCTGTACATATTAAAAATAAAGCGTACCGATTTTCTTTGGACGCTTTCTAAGTGGGCAATGTTTGTTTTCGTGTGCGGGTCCCATACTACTGATGCGTATTCGGCGATTGGTCGGATAAACGTTTTTATGAGCTTATAGCTTAATATCTTGAGGAGCTTGGCGCAAAGTTCGTCTTAAGTATCCTAGTTTATTCATCGCTTTGTTCTTTATGTAAGACACGTGCCCGTCCCACCGAAGATCAGATGTGAGTATGACACCTAGATATTTAAAAGATTTTACTTCTGACAAGACGTTTCCATTTAAGCAGTAGCTAAGATGTAGTGGTGTATGCTTTCTAGTTATCCTCATAAGAACAGTCTTTCGGGGGTTAAGTTTCATCTGCCAGGTTTCGCACCATTTTTCAACGTGTTGAAGAGCTTCTTTTAGTTGGACGTGGTCGTGAATGTTGTCAATTCGGTGATACATTACGCAGTCGTCTGCGAATAGTTTAATTTTGACAGACACTGCATTAACTATATAATTTATAAATATTAGGAAAAATAACGGCCCCAACACCGACCCTTGTGGAACGCCCGACCCGACAGCTGCAGGAGTTGAGCAAACATTATCAATTGATACACATTGCTGCCTGTGGTACAAGTAGGCCTCTGTCCATGACACTAATACAGTATTTTTTAGTATTGTCCTAACCTTTTAACAACAGTTTTGAATGCGAAACACAGTCAAACGCTTTTTGGAAGTCCAAGAAAAATCACGTCTATTTGAGAGTGAGCATCAATAGCAGTAGCAAAATCATGGACCGTTTTGAGGAGTGCCGTCACTGTTGATTTGCCTTTGCGAAAAGCATGTTTCCTATTATCAATTAGGTTGTTGTTTTCAAGAAATGACGATATATGCGTGAAAATTATGTGTTCCAGTATCTTCGAACAAGAACACAGTAGGGAGATTGGCCTATAACAAGTTACTTGGTGCGAGTCGCCACCTTTTGGTATCGGAATAATTTTACTGTACTTCCATTCTGTTGGCAATTGAGCTTCTGATAGCGATTTGTTAAATATTAAACATAAGTACTTGGAGCACCATTCAGCATACCTGAATAAAAAAGTGTTGGGTATGCCGTCAATTCCAGGACTTTCTTTGTGTCCAATTTTAACAACAGTGACAGCACACCTTCATCGGATACAAAACTGTCACTTATAGACGGGGGATCTGTCACAGGAATGAAATACGGATCGCTACCATCATCAAGTACAAATACGGAGCAGAAAAATTCGGCAGATCCCACGCACTGCGGGAATCGATGTAATGCGAAGCTGCCAGCAAAGAGCTGCATGCATCGCATTGTTTGTCTTTGATCCAAATGAAAGCATTCATGCCATGGCATCTAGTCCACCATATATCGCATGTTCGCCATGCACGCATGCATACACAATCTAGTATACAACATGCCAATGAAACGCATATTCTGGTATATACAATGCATGACCTGTCGCTTATGTTCATCACGCACTCGTGTCGTGCCATACCAATTTTGGTATATACCCGGTTAACAAAAGGGCCGGAAGCACACCATGACAGTGGCATGTAAATCATACCGTACATGACATGCATATCATGATTCGCATGTTAAGACCTCTTATTTATGTTCGTCATACAGTCACATCGCGCAGTATCATTTTTGGTGTATATCAAACGAGCGAGATGGCCGCGAGTGCACTACGAGTATAGCACGTAAATCATGCCATACACGACATGCATGTCATGATTTTCATGTTAACACCTTTCATTTACGTTCGTCATACAGTCGCTTCGCGCAATACCAATTTTGGTGTATATCAAGCTAGTGAAACGGCCACGAATGCACCATGAGCGTGGCATGTAAATCATGACATACATAGCATCATGTCACGTTTTTCATGTTACCACCAGTTATTCATGTTCGTCATACAGTCGCGTCGCGCAATACCAATTTTGGTGTATATAATGCAAGCGAAACAGCCACGAATGCGCCATGACCATGACATGTAAATCATGCCGGACATGTCATGCATGTCATGTTACCATGTCTCATTTACATTCGTCATACAGTCGCTGCGCGCAATACCAATTTTGGTGTACATCAAGCTAGCGAAGCGGCCGCGAATGCATCATGAGCGTGGCATGTAAGTCATGACATACATGACATGCATGTCATGGTTTTCATCTTATCAAATGTTATTCATATTCTTCATACAGTCACTTCGCGCAATACCAATTTTGGCGTATATCAGTCTACTGAAACGACCGCTAGCGCACCATGAGCGTGGCATGTAAATCAGGTTGCACATGACTTGCATGTCATGATTTTCATGTTACCACCTCTCACTTACGGTCGTCATACGGTCGTGTCGCGCAATACCAATTTTGGTGTATATCGTGCAAGCGAAACGGCCGCAAGTGCACCATGAGCGAGGCATGTAAATCATGACATACATGTCATAGATGTCATGGTTTTCATGCCAGCACCTGTTCTTCATGTTCTTCATACAGTCACATAGCAAAATACCAATTTTCGTGGATATCAAGCAAGCGAAACGGCCACGAGTGCGCCATGAGCATGACATGTAAATCACGTCGTACCTGTGATGCATGTCATGATTTTCATGTTACCACGTCTCATTTACGTTCGTCGTACAGTCGCTGAGCGCAATAACAATTTTGGTGTACATCAAGCTAGCGAAGCGGCAGCGAATGCATCATGAGCGTGGCATGTAAATCATGACATACCTACATGGCATGCATGTCATTGTTTTCATCTTACCAACTGATATTCATGTTCTTCATACAGTCACTTCGCGCAATACCAATTTTGGTGTATATCGATCCACTGAAACGGCCGCTAGCGCACCATGAGCGTGGCATGTATATCAGGTTGTACATGACTTGCATATCATGATTTTCATGTTACCACCTCTCACTTACGTTCGTGATGCGGTCGTGTCGCGCAATACTAATATTGGTGTATATCCTGGAAGCGAAACGGCCGCAAATGCACCATGAGCGTGGCATGTAAATCATGACATACATGTCATAGATGTCATGGTTTTCATGCTACTGCCTGTTATCCATGTTCTTCATACAGTCACATAGCACAATACCAATTTCGGTGTATATCAATCTAGCGAAACGACCGCGAGTGCGCCATGAGCGTGGCATGTAAATCATGTCATACATGACATGCATGTCATGATTTTCATGTTACCCCGTGTCAGTTATGTTCGTCATACAGAAATGTCTTGTCATACCAGTTTTCGTATATATCCCCTCATTTTAACGGCCGCGAGCGCCCAGCGACGATGTCATGTAAATCATGCTGCACAAGACATGCGCGTCATGATTTGCATGTTAGGACCAGTCATTATGTTCGTCATGAATTCTTGTCACGCCGTACCAGTTTTGGTGTATATGAAATTAACGGAACGGCTGCAAGAGCCTAAAGTCGTGGAATGTAAATCATGCTGTTCATGACATGTGTGTCATGATTTTCATGATATGACCTGTCATTTATGTTCGCAATAAGGCCATGTTATGACATACCAATTTTGGTATACATCCGATTACCGAAACGGCTAGGAGAGCAAAAAGTCGTAGGCGGCTAGATAGATAGATAGATAGATAGATAGATAGATAGATAGATAGATAGATAGATAGATAGATAGATAGATAGATAGATAGATAGATAGATAGATAGATAGATAGATAGATAGATAGATAGATAGATAGATAGATAGATAGATAGATAGATAGATAGATACGCTCAAAGTCGCAGAAGTTCGCTAAGAAATGCTTCGCATTTAAAAATCTGTTAAATGTCAATGCTAGTTGTGTTTTATCCGACACGTTATCACCGTTTACAGAGAGATTTAACTGCGATATTTGCCTTGAGGAAAAATGACTCCAAAATTTATCCGGAGCTGTCTGAAGAAATATCACGTTGAAGTAGTAGTTTTTAGCTTCAGCGATACTCTCCCTAAGGGCCAAACGTATGGCGCACAGTTTCGATGCATTCGCAGGAGAGGGGTGTTGTGGCACGTTTTTCTTTTCCTTTTCGCTTTGCGTTCGAGGCGAACAACTTCCTTAGTAAGCCACGGTTTGGAAATTTTTACGCGCTTTCATTTAATAGGTACAAAGTCTGTGATACACTTACGAACGAGATTTTTGAAAAATAGCCACAACTCATCGTTACTGCAATCACTTGATCGACAGAGAGAAAGAAAATTCGAGAACGAGTCGTCCATTGCATCCAGAATGCCCACGTCATTCGCACGTGCAAAAACCGGGACCACTCGCACTTCGTTTCGCTTTTTAGGCACATTGCCCAGATTCAGCGTCAATGCTATCAACTTGTGCTCCGATATTTCATCTAGAACGTTATAGTTGGTAACATGAAGATACGCGTAGAATTCGATAATTGACTCGTTCTTATTTTATAAAAAGTGGCAACGACATAATGGCACAGAGGTGCAAAATTAAAAAAAATAACTAACACAATGTTTTCAGCTCTCTTGTTTATTCCATCAAACATGATGAAGAGATATGCTGTGTAGTCAGATCAATCTCGGCCAAATAAAATTTATCCATACACTGGCATTAATCGGAGCAGTTCCATATTTTGTCTGATTTCCTAAGACACGACGCAGCGAAATATTTTCTGAGTGGATGTTGTATGAATGCATAATTCTGGAAGCTCATGGGTCAAGTTCTTTCTTATGTTTCATAACATAACTAGCAGAGCTTTGGTTTGAGCTAGCTATGCAAACTTATAACAACATGTAGGCACGAACCAGATGAGAACAACGAACGCCGTACACGCGCCAACTGTCAACTGATTTTAGTCGTTACCTAAACCACTCATGTACCAACAAGAGATCGGGACAGGCGCACCACCGCCATCAGCAAAAGAGCAAACGTTCAGACATGTGCATAATCCCAGTCTTCTATTAGATAGTTTTATGAACCTAGTCTCTAAGTTTATATAGTGGGTGAATGACTTTTCAAAAATGGCTCTTTTTCAACTAGTAATCATATGGAAGGTTTGATGATACATTTCTATCCATGTTGCCTGACACGGAGTGCTTCAATCACCACTTTTCTGTCCTAGTTTGTCACAACTGTTGGCAATTAATCGAGCAAGCTGGAAACCTGATAATAACCACAGCAATTTACATGTTACAAAAATTCAAGACAGGACACAATATTTGAAAGCATGCCAGGAAAGACAGCCTCACTAAGCGCTCCTTATGCAAGCCCACGTCGCAAGACTGGCTAGCTGGCGTAGCTAACCTTCCTCAACAGTATTTTTCATCGTTCCGACCAATTTCGTTATTATAAATAATGACGAATACTTGAACCTTCCGAACTGTCACTACAGAGGAAATAGTCATGAGAAATGAGTACGCCCTTTTCTCTCCCACTGTAACACTTTTCAGTATTTTTCCACTAATGTAATGTAGTTTTGAATTACTGCACATACCAGGTAATGATTGACGCGCAAAAGAAAGCGAAAATAAGGCATCGTGCATGTACTTACAGCGTCGTCTGTTGGAACAAATTTTACTTTTTTCCTCTTGTCGTGTGTCTTTTAGTGTTACCGGTCCGCAATCTGCATAATTTTCTTTTCTGCCGCGTTCTTAATACGCACTGGAATATTCAAATGTACAGTTCATCTATTGTTTTCTTCTTCATGTCGGCCACGTGTAATGTATTATCCCTTTTTCAATCTTCCCTGCTAACATCAAGATCCCTGTACCCCGCATGCCCTCTCCTGTATAAAGCTGAATAGGCCTGCATTATTGAATAAATGAGGTAAATAAGAAAAGGTAACTACTGTGAATTTAAAGTGAATGAAATGTCGTTAACACCTTGGTGACGAAGACTCGCCCTGTTCAACCCGTGGTGTCTAGGGGACCGCAATGTCAGAAGTAATAGGAAACAACGATGTAATCGGCTTAGGGCGTCAAAAAAATTATGCAAAGCTTTCATAGCTACACATTCGGTGGCGTCGTCATACGCCAAAAAGTTGGCACCGGCGAGCGGACAGAAATACGGTCCTCGAAAGTGCGCTGATAACTTGCGTATTTGTATGCGCCGTTTTCCAATATCTGATGCCCTCTCGATCGTTGACTTGTCGGCGATCAGCCATTTTTGATTTGACAATCTGCTCATTTCACGTTGCCACGTTTCATTGTTGCCTGGATATTTCGTTCACGCGTGGATTATGATCGACACTGTAAACATGCATGTCAAATTTTTTGTTGGGAGCGGGTATTTCCTACACCAGTGATGGAAACGCCGAAACCGTAACTAACGTTGAAAGTGGGGCAAGCTGCCCCTGTCTTTCCCTTCTGTCTTTTTTCGTGTGCCGTCCTGCTGCGCAGCTAGCCCAATACCAACTAGCCCAATCCCACACTTTACTGCTGCGCATTTTTTTCAGACTATGACGCCGAAGCCGTCTGAGGGACGAAGGTGCGCAGCTCTGTGGTCGTCGCCCGTATTGTCTGACGCGTTCCTGGCGCTACGAACGTGTCATTTCGATAGGGGAATTATTATCTTCATGAATTCGCCCCCAGAAAACCGCGGGAAAGAAGTCACAGAAATGTTTGCTTTATAAAATATATTGGAGGCCGGCATTTCGCAGAGATGCCATTTTCGATGGTAATGTCTTCAATGCTCTTTGGGCTTTAAAGTTGGTCGTAGCTTCACCCTGACGAATACACAAGCGCAAAGATCACAATAAGTTCTTGACTTCGGAGACGACTTCGCTACAAAATACCGGCCCTGTTGCTCTTGTGACATGCATTTATAGGATTCATATAAGAAGATAGTATTTATACTTCATTGTTTAGTTGTGTAGAGAACGGCGTTACCAAAAGAAGTTGCGTGGGGCTGAACGCGCGTGCTTGCGCGGAGGACCGTCCTAAGGGTGCTATATTCTTCCTGCTGAGGCAAGCGTTTGTGGTGCTATGTGCTCTGATCGGCTGCAGGAATGAGCGTCTTTGACCCCTCTCAACTACTACTTCTAGATGTTATACCCAGATTCATGCACGTTGCACAACGGTGTGGTGCCTATCAACACTCTAAGAAAAAAAAGAGTCAAAAGAGGGTCATGGAACCGTGGACCCATCTTCGGGCGTCCATGTGACCCCTTTTGGAAGGTACAGGCAGAGAAAAAGAGTTAACATTTGCAAGGAGTCACTGGACGCTCCTGAAGCGCGTTTCGAATGGCTTCCGTCATGAAAGAAGCCGCCGATACGCCATACATATCGCGGCTTGCCCTTTGGCGCCGTTGTGGCGCGTTGCTCGGCCGACGGAGACGGGGTTGGCGCCGGGGTGGCGCGCCGCTTCTGGCTTCTCTCTCAGTCGTCTCACTCAGTCTCAGTGTCTTCGGTCTATGGAATGCGTTGCGTGGTTGCGTTGACAGCCCGGGTTGCGTTCTTGAAGTTTCATCAGTTTCATGTTCATGCGCGTCTTCGGTGTGTTGACGCCGGCTCCGTGCACGAAGTGACGCTTGGAGGCGGAGGTATCATGGAGGTGCGGCTTACGGACAAAGGGCGCCAGTTAACGGTGAGTGTACTGCTTTCGTAGGCACTAATTATACAGCTTTAGCTGGGCGTCTGCAGCAGCTCTGCGCAAGTTATCTGCCAGCCATTTCCAACAGCAGCCTGTGTCCGCTGGGCTGTTGCGGATGCCCAACTAAAGCTGTCAGTTAACGAGTTTGCCACCGTTATGCGCGTTGCTGTTCAAGCTCCCATAAAGTGAGCGATGCAAACAATTACTCGAGGATCATTTCTTGCTGATCGCACGTGTGTCAGCACTACTGAAGTTGCAGATGTCGTTTTGAGATGCACTTAGGTCTACTTCATAATAACATTTCCATCGACCTTGTGTGTACAGCGTGCTTCTTCGCGTGGGAACGTGAAAAAAAAGAAAGCCTGTGTACAGAACGCTCACACGCGCTATATATAATTGGTTTTTTGTTGGCTTAAAGACGGTAGTTTGAGGTGCAGATATAGTACGGTGGCTTGCAGAACGTACTCGGTAGTCATTCAAGTTGGAACACGCCCTCGCCGGTAAGCTTTTGAAAATGCTAGAGACTTTCGACGGCGCCCGTTGCGCCCGCCGCCGTGCACTTTTTTCCTTCGTTACTGTTTCGCTGTTTTCATCGTTTGCCAACATCTGCGATGACGCTATAACAGAATCAAGTGAGTGTACGTGATTGTGGGGAGTTATGTGTGCTAATTCTAGCATGTGACATGTCTGATCTCGACGTAGACGGCGTCCGCACGCGCTGGGTGTCGTTCGGGCCCTCGTACTCGCATGTGTTTATCTGAGTATGGGTTACGTTTGTAAAACATGCGGTCAGTAACCGCTCACGGCGTGCCCCTGAATGCCGGAGGATGTGCTTGGGTGTCGGGATAAGCCGGCGCAAAACCGTGTTTATTCTGAAACCAAATTTTGAAAGCGATTTCTCAGAAAATAAGTGCTTTCATTCGTGTATAGCCAGTGCGTATTGCGACACGAGGTTCCCGCTGCCTTTTACGTGAAAATTTGTTTTCGTTGCGAAATTTGAACTAAACACTCGTGGCAGATGTGTGTACAATAACGGTGTGTTGAACAAAGGGTGATTTTAAATACAAATAATGTTGTGTGTTTTGGTTATTCCCAGAATCCCGGATCACTTCTGCCGCCTCTTCACTCCAGTTGACAGCCACACTCGGGGAAACGAAGGTGCCCCGTTGGTCTGGCGCCTCACCCGCTCGTGGATGGGAAAAATCAACAGCGGCGTTCGCCGTGTCAACAAGGCAGTCGTTCCTACATTTCTTTTGGTTGGACAAGACGACGTCGAAAAGAGGTGAGGTGGCACCCACGCAAAGGAGCCTAAACCAATTTCGTTTGTTGTTTAAAAGAGGCTCACATCATCTTGTGCTACAAGTTTGTCGGAAAGTGACGTGTTACAAAAGGTACTATTTGCAAGTTGTGTTTTACACGATAACGGCAAAAAACTTGGCTCCTTACCATGCGTGTTTGCATTTGTTGTTTTGTTGTGAGCTTTCATTGTGTCTATGTGAACCACTGATTTTGTAGGTTTGCTAACTTTACTGCCCAACTTCATTTTCTCATCATAATATCACGTTCTGCTTTTCAGATACCGTTTTTTCACGGTGTGCTCACGCTGAACAGGAGCGACAACCTAGCAAGCCACAAGTCTGATGCCTCCAGCCGTCACCATTTTTTTATATTATTATCTTAATCATAAGGAATAAAGATTGAAACACGATGCCTATTTCTGCAGTTAATTTTGCACTATATGGCACTATGCACACCAGTCACACATTTTAGTTGGCTCTACTCATAGAAGCAATGTAAATGAGGAATACCCAACTTCTTAATTGGAAATCACAGACCATCTTACGCGCTTTCTATATAACTTTGCTGGAAATATGTGTTGTTTTGACGAGTTCTATTAAAATGATGCTAAAACTGAACTATTCTTTATATTGCAGTCGCTGGGCAGAACGGCAAGTATTATTGGACTTGCTTAAAATAAATACTCCACTATTTTCAATAGTAGTCGCGCAAAAGTAGAGCAAGGGTCCAATGGAGTAGCTTAAAATACTTGTGGAGTCGCTTGACGCTTCGGTGTGGGTCTCTTGACCCCCGTAGGAGTGTTACCGGCAAGAGTCGTCCGACTCCCTATAAGTGGTAACGTGAGCCTTCGGATGAGAGTCTTTCCACTCTTCCTAGAGGGTCAGGGGACTCTCCTAGAGCGAGCCGACCCTGACCCACCAAGAGAGTCACCGTGACTATTAAAGAGAGTCGTATACGTGGCAAGTCAGAACTCTCCGAAAAGAGTCACGCATACTCTTTTTTTTCTTAGAGTGAAGGACTCTTGCCAACGTTCGTAGCAATATATAACCCGTTCTTAATTATTTTGCGCCACATGTTCCTTTTATTCACTGAGTAACAAGAGATGACGTTTTGCAATATGAAACACAAGAAATATTAGTTTTTCAGTAGTTAGCATTGTGTTCTTAAATACTTGAGTTTGACAGTGTTTGCTTTTATGTTTTTTTTTCGCTTTCTCTGTGGTGCAGACGAGCTGGTTCGTGCTCTGTCAGCGCGAGCATTTGTTACAGGAAAAACTGCCCAACAAACGCGTGGCGTTGTGTACCTTGATCAGACGACTTGTCGAGTGGCATCCACAGCATTGCACGCAATGTATGACATGGAGAATAGATCACAGAGCTTCGCCAATATATATATATATATATATATATATATATAATATATATATATATATATATATATATATATATATATTGGCGAATATATATATTGTGAGGAAGAAGATCGGCAAGCATGAAAGCCCATCGCCATCGGCTGGCACACACCGACAATTCGCTCTGTGGCTACGCCCGGCGCGCTGCTGCTACGATCGTCGCTCTGTAGAATCCTCAGTAAACCTCCCCGTAACAATATATATATATATATATATATATATATATATATATATATATATATGTGTGTGTGTGTGTGTGTGCGCGTATTTGTTGTATTATTATTAGGTTTGCATACACAAGGACCCAGAGAAAAGAGGGAGATGGTAGGCTGACAACTGCCACCCAGAGGGGTAGAACGTCTCCCTTGTATCAAAGACATTTTTTGTCTGAAATAAAGAGATATATGCCTACTTTCTCGGAAGGAGGGGAGAGATAGAAGAAAGGAAGGTAGGAGGAGAGACAGACGAAAGAGAACAGGAGAGTGAAGAGAAAGAAATTACTGACTTTTATGCACCAAACGTTTCTGGCCACCCGTTTAGAGACTTTTATTTCGTGTTTTAGATGCGAAGCAACTTTTGCGCTGGGCTTTGTCCGTAGTTCCATTGGGGACAGTCCGCTTTCTAAAACCTACAATAGCAATCTGTAACATATTGAGCGGGCGCTCGCGCCAAGGAGAACTTTTCTTCGTCTTCTTCTTAGACCGGCCTTGATGATGATGTGTGCAGAGCGCGCGCTCGCGCCAAGGAGAAGTCTTCTTCGTCTTGTTCTTCGACCGCCTTGATGATGATACGTGCAGAGCACTTTAGGGTCCCGGGCTGCCGTATGCTGTCCTAGCTTGACGTAACGCAGACAAAAACACGTTTGCTGGCACGCGCTAGCGCGTTCGGGCCTGTGTAAGTGGCTGGGTAAGACGCTGTGGCCTCTCCCCCTTACACTCTATCAGCAATCATGTGAGGGCGTCGAGGAACGAGATTCTGCAGGTGCGTGATGAACCCGCGTGGCGTGATCGAACAAGAGTTCGGGACGAGTGACAGCAACAGCAACTACAGTGAATTCATGGTGTGCTCCACATGAAAGGACGCGTTAACATCGGGCAAGGTGCCCGTGATGAACGGAACTTTAAGCCGACCTATGCGCTCCTTCGCATCCTCACATAGTTCCCTTTAGTGGGAGATGGTGAAATTTTTTACTTATTTTTATCCAAGCCTTCGTGAGGGAATACATGCACTTAGATACATGTGTACAAAAGGCTGCTCCACACGCGTGTGACTATTATCGTTATTTTTATGGCGTATATTACGTAACTAGAAATAAACATAGGCACTCGTACGATATGTTCATGACATGACTGCATAAAAAATTGCGAACAAGAAACATCTTGATTGGTCTAAATATATATATATATATACAGTGATCCACGACGACTGGCTGGTGAAGGGGGCAAAGAAGAGGTAGAAGCAGCCAGGAAGAATGTAAATAAATGGGCGACAGCAAACTGCGTTCGTTGGGACTTTATATTTGGCGCAGTCGAGAGGCTTTGAGCTATGTGAGTAGCCTTCTACCTCACACAGCGGGACGGCCATCCATTGATTGCAGGCTACGAACTCGACGGCGAGACCTTAGATGCGGCGCCGGTAGTGATGACAACACCGTCCGAATCGAGTCTATCGCCACCAGCACCAGCGAGCCAATCAGCAACGTAATCGCCAGTGGCACTGTGAAGGTTAATATATTTATTTCGGATTTTGAAACCTGAAAAAAACTTGATTAAGAAGCAAATGCCAAGCCATTCTGATGCAATCACGGACACGCCAAGCTGGTGGAACGTGTTTTTTCAGTTGACTATGTTACAACAGCAACAACTAGAGCAGCAACAAGCACTCTTGCCTGTATTGGCATCAGAGAGGACTCGCCACATAATGGTAAGCCCGGACATCTTTGATGGCGGTTCTATGTGGACTATTGGTTGCACGCGTTTGAGTGTACATATGAAGAGAATCACTGGTGCAGATACGGCGACAAAATACGAAATGTGCGGGCATGCCTTTCCGGAAATGTCAATCAATGGTTTGACTTGCGTTCTGCCCAACATAAATAAGATGCATGGGAGTAGTGGAAGGACTGTTTTGTGGGTGCCTTCAGAAAGAACGCAGTAGAACCGTGGGACAAAGCAATCGCGTATGAAGAAAATAGCGACAACATAGTCGACTATTTCTTCGTCAAACAACACTTGCTGTACGACGCTAATCTGAATCTCCAAAAATCATGCATCGTGCCTTTTATAATGCAGGGGATGAAGAATGTCGAAAGCAAACAGAAATATAGGCACCTGTAACGTGTGAGCAACTCATGGCTTGAAGTACATAACTACCGACTCCACAGGTGTGATCGGATTGAAAAATACGCCACCTGTGCCGAACGAGGCCGGATCATCTAGAAAAGGTGGCTTTTCGTAGGCGAAAAATGGCGCCACATATCAGGCGTAGCATCACTGTATGAGATTGACACATCACATGAGTCGTTCTATAATTGTTCGCAGGAGCATGTACTGGAGCAAGAGACCTCTTTATTGTAAGTCGAAACATACTTTTCGCTGCTATGGTTGTTAATGGGTGCAACGTGTCAGCGCTAATTGACGCAAGTGCTTCAGTGAGCCTTATTAATGAAAAGATGGTAGCCACGAATGACATCCCCCCAGGATAGCCTATCAGGGTTTGCAGTTACGACGGAACTTGCAGAGGGTTCACAAAATGGACCGACGGAGAAGTTAGCTTCAAGACGGCGCAGTAATTGTGAAATGTCTCGTAACGCCTGGTGTTTATTTTGATTTCCTTGTGTCCAGACCCGACATAAAACTTCTACCAATCAACATACTGTGGAACGACGTTGTAACAACCGACAAGGTCGAAAATGTCTCCGGTATTGCAGGAACGCAGCCCCCTACTTAACATGCGCTGAGGGAGTCAAGTCGAAGTATGCGGAGATCATTTTTGTTGGCACCTATCTCACAGCTACCACAGCAATCGAAGTTCCCTTCGAACTGCGTGACAAAAACCTCGTAGGAAACCATGTGCCTTGAGGCACGCAAATAGCTATTGTTTAAGACAGGAGCTTCAAGGCATGCTTGACGTTGGCATCGTCAGAACATCCACGTCATCGATTGCTTCAGCGATTACGATCGTGCCTAAAGCAGATAGTTCGTTACGCTTATGCACGGGTTACAAACTCATCAACCGTCAGACCTGTTCCCTTTTCCGATGCCAATATTTATAATTGATAAAACCGGCGGCTGTGAATGGTTCTGCAGAACTGATTTCTGTCAAAGATATTGGCAAGTACCACTGGGTGAAGACACAAAGTTCACGGCATTCGTTACGCCGTTTGATAAGTACGATTGCAGCCGGCTCTAGTCGGTGGGGAAGAATTCCGGTGCATTTTTTTTCAGAAAATGACGAACAATGTACACAGTGACTTTGTTAGAAAGTTCTGTAATGTGTACGTTGATGATATTCTAGTTTATCCAAGGACCAGAAACGGCCACGCACTTCACCTTTCAGCAGCGTTGCAAGCTCTCAGGGATGCTCAACTAAAAATCAATGCAAGGAAAAGCGAGTTTTTTGTCGGACCGTAGTATTTCTCGGCCGGCGCTAAAGAGTACCAATGAGGAAAGCGTGCAGCGAATCAGGTTCTCTTGCGAAGCCCCATGACGTTCATTCACTTCTTGTGTTTTAGGACTCGCAGATCACTTCCGAGCATTTGTAAAATACTACGTTAAGATGAAGTGCCTCACAAACCTAACTGAAAATGGTGTTTCGTTCTTGTGGTTTGACGAATGCGAACGCGCTTTTATGGAGCGGGTTACTATAATTTCGTTTGACCCTGTACTGAGGCCTAATGATTTCACCTTACCCTTAGAGTTTTACACAGATGCTTCACACTGGGGCCCTGGAGCTGTTCTTTACCAAAGAGATGACAAGCAGCCTGCGGCCAGACAACTACAAGTAATCGAATGCGAGGCATAGAGTTATTTTCATATTTAAAGAAAAGCGGCGCACAAAAAGTCGAAGACAAAGAAGAGGACCACACACAGCGCTGCACTCACAACTCAACTTCTTTAAATATGAATATGCGCCAACTCGCCCAACTTTCTATTTTGTTATAGTGTTATCTACTGCATCTCGCACAATCAAAGGGGAAAATTGTACGATGGACGAGCGAGATTCAACAGTACGCCTTGTAGGTAGCTCATCGTCCGGGACAAAATCACCAGGATTGTGATGCCTTATCTAGACTGCATATGCCCCAAGAAACTGCATCGGAGCACGTAAAATTCATAAGGCTGTGGGAAAGAAGCGGAAAATTGGTATTTACAAACGGAACGATACACGTGCCAGAGACGGGAGTGCCAACTATTCGCCGCTATACCATGATAGTCCAGAATCTGTGGGCTACGATGGATTTTGTAGAACGTACAAAAAGCTAACTGCAAGGTTCACGTGGACGAACATGAAGGCGAATGTCGCTAAGTACGTTGTGCCGCGCTTTTAAATGTTTTTAAAGCGAAGCTTAGGCCACGAGGAAAGAAAATAGTAATGCCGGAATAATCTGAAGTACCTTTTGAAGTACACACCCTCGACTTTGCCGAAGTCAAAAAGGAAGGTAAGGGCGTGCGAAAAAGAAGCATTTTTAGTTGCTGTCGATGAGTGCACCAGCTGTGTTGTTGCTAGGGCCGGCTTTGAATAGGGAAACTCAGTAATTTCACTGCTTGAGAGGCAGGTGGTCAGTGATGTTAAAGTAATAGTTGCCGGCAATAGACCAGCTTTCCGAAGTCTTAAGCTTCGACGACGGGCAGAAGAAAGATGCATCAAGTCGAGTTTTCTAGCATCATGCCACCCTGAAGCTTATTAACTTGAAGAGAGGGTGATTAGAGACCTGAAGATATTCCTTTCTTTATACCCAGGCTTCAAAGGCGAGTGGAAATACACTTTAAAGGGGGCTGCATCCCATCACAATCGCTCCTATACTGCAGGACTTGGATGCACCTTCAACTTTGCCGCTCTCGGAAATTCAAGCTAGCTGCCCACCAATCTGGAGCTTGGTGTAGTTGACAAGATCATTCTGAAGGAAAGCCCTAGCGGAGGAGCAGCAACAATGATATTGTTAAACAATGAAAACTAACTTCGATAAGCGTCACCGATCAGAGATCCGCGATGTACAGCCTCGAAGCAGGGACTCGACTCGAAGTCTCCATTTGCGGCATTGCCGTCAATTTCACCATCGACAGCAATGGGCAACTTCAATGACAAAGTCACCGTGTGAACAAATGGGAAGATAGCTGTTAAAGCGAAAATTCAAAAATTAGTTTCCTGCTTAAAACAAAAATTGTAATGATGAAGGCTGCCATATAAGAACTATTTATTGGCTTTCGATTGATGTATAAAGCTGCTGTTTAATTCGAGGACCACATTGTGTAAATTACGCCGAAATTTGGCGCAAAATGAAGATTTTTGCAAATTCGTGATTTTTTCTCGTAAGATGTGCAAATATCAGTGGTCGGAAAATATTTTTGTCGCAAAGCATACATTACTGAGATATTCATACATAGTGCAGTATTTATTACAAGGAAAAAATGAAAACTACAACATATTGACAAAATTTCTGGAGGCGTATGTGGCAGAAAATTTTCAGTAATATAACTGAGATTCGAGAGCTTACGCGGACGCTTTTGCGTAAAATGTAAACCAAATTTGACATTGAAACGCGGAGCGATACTCTCAGAATTAATTTTGGAAGAAACGTTACTCATACGACATTGTGCGATATTCGGAGGGCTCCCACGTGACCGAACATTTTCTTTCTCCGAAATATTCCAGCAGTTCACGGTTTTCAATGCAAGAAATGAGCGCAATTTTTTTTAATCACACTTGAGATGGTCGCCAAAATGGCTGGGATGTTTGGCGTGGAATGGCCCAGCCAGAAGACGTCATTCGCGCTAGTACGTTCCTGAGAGTCACGTCTAACACAAAAGTGCATCTACCCACATGCAAACTGTCATCCGAGCTATAGTCAGGGTAATAAGAAAAATCTGGGTTGGTGGATAAGATGGGAATAATAGTGGATGTGCTGGAAATAATTGTGGATAAGGTGGAAACTGGTAGCCAGATGGCTCATGATGGCGAAAGTGGAAAAAAAATGACGGCAGATGGTCGTGGTGGCGCAGTCACCTCTGAAGCTTTCCGCATAATTAGGTAGCATTTTTCAGGTAAATATTCTCAATGTATATCTTGGAAAATGCTCTATACGCTTACATAATTATCCTCCACACAATATATCTAGGAATTTTCAGATTAGCAATCGTGGTCCAGCTGTGGCGTTGACTTGGACCTAATGCTGCAGTGGGAAAACCGTCTGTATCGAAAAGACGATGACGAGGGCGTCAGCGCGAAACATAACGTTCACAGCTGCGAGGCCGAAGTGACGTCTACATCAGCCGCCTCTGCCGCGCCGGCACCTTCGCATAAATATCACCGTGGTCGCCTTACCGCCCACACACTTGCGTAAAAGAATACGCTGAGGCCAATGATTGAGATGTGTCAGGGGAAGAAACATTTACAAATACATGTCAAATAAGCTGCACATCCATCTGGAATTTAACAGTGATGCATACATTATCAGAATATATATCGGTAAACGCGCATCCATATGATGTCGCCCTCATATGAAAGAGGCATCATGAGTCGCTTCACAGTTATTTTTCTACTTGGACTTGGTGGTGCTAGTGCGGACAATAAGCCGGACTTTACGTTTGAAGAAATATTTTCTGTAAGTATTTGACCAAATTTCATTTCACCAAATTTCATGGAATTCGTAGCATGAGATACGGAAGCAATTTTTTGTGTGAAGTTTCCATTCGTGGAACTAGTGCGTTTTTGCTGTACGGAAATTGTTACTTAATGTTGATTCTTTATTTACCACCAATGCATTACGTAAAAATTGCGAGTTCACCATTTAGCGCAGTTTTGGCCCAGTTCCATTTGAAAACGAAAGGTTCTCTTTTTTTATTCAACTGCAATAAACGCAAGAATGCTGACTTTTTCTCTTAGCAAAAGCACGATAGTCAGTCTACCTGCTGAAATAATATATTTTCAACTTCGTAGACTAGAATGCCGCGTGATTGGGTGCCACTGCACAGTCCACAGTGTGACACAAATTTTTTAAATGTCAGAAAATAAACTCAGATTTCGTATTGCTACCTAGACAAGGACACAGGCCAGGAAACCTTAAGGTGATTCAACGATCTTAAAACGTTTCGCTTATTTTATTTAAGGCACAACATATTACCTTTTCAATAAGGTAAATCAGTGCAGCCATAGAAATGTGTGGCCCTTGCTCTTCGCACCTACATTCATAGTGTTGTGTCTAGGCGGCGGGGCTGTTAAACACTAAAAAAATATTTCGTTAACTTTAAGCGTGGTGTCATAGCTGCTTGTCATTGTGATCATTTTATTATTCGTTAATTCGTTAAGTAGGGCTTCATTTAAGAATATATTCCTGACGAGGTAATGTTGAATTGCAGTATGGGACGAGCTAGAAAGAAGGCCTTATTCACGCAACCTGTAAAAAACGACACGCGGCGTTTTCCCAGGCATAAACCATTTCCCATGTCTCCCTTTGATGCGGATAACAGGGCGAATAAGTCTAATGGATATATTAGGCAAAGTTAAGAGAAATAAATGAAACTTCTGCCGTCCACGCGTTGCGCAGAGTAGACAATTCGTGGATTATGAGAGCGAAGGAACGGTCGCCCAATGTTGAGGAATATCCGTAATAAATGACGTGGAATATCATAAGTCATGTGCCATAGGCGTGTTTTGGTGGTGCAGCCGCGCAAGGGTCTGTATATCCTTTGCTCATGAATTCTAAGAGCATTACTCGGTATTCGTCGCTGTTGTTCAACATGGTTTCCTCTAATCAATAGCACGTAGCCGCTACTTTGTTCGCAAGACCAGTTTGTAATAGGATATGCGACTTTTGACATTCATACTTACTGCGAACAGCAGACGTATGCCAAAAGCCGTAAAAGGCAGTAGCCTCACGGATTTCGTTGTTGTGATAGGCGAACATTACCGTTCTCTTTTTCTCTTTCCGCATCTTAAGGGCAGGTCATGTGGCCTGTATATCAACACCACATTTGATATTTTGCTGTATAGTTTAACGTCCTTGTTTTACTTCTACTGATGGCGACGTCGGTGCCCCGGCGTTTAGACATTAGGGAAAGTTATTCCTGCTCTGAAAGGACATTGCGCCGAGGCTACGTACATGCAGCTGTGGAGGCTACTAATCCCGTGACCATGTTTTACAAGAAACCGCTACGATACCTCACGTAAATGCAAATGCGATTTGTTTTGTTTTTACAGCGGAGCATTTATGCCCAGCGTTTGTCCAGTTCGCGATGTAGACAAGCAGTTATCATCATCATGCCGGTGTGACCACGCCAAGCCAAGTTAAACGCAGCTGTGCTGACATTAGCGGCCCTGTTTTAGATGCAACGAAATCTTGCGTACATAAAGTTTTGTTCTTCGCTGCGGAAACACAAAATAAATAAAAACAAAGAGCGCAGCAAAGGAATATAAAGGTACAAGAACTAAGTTCAGTTTCCGCCTGCAGAAACAGCATATAAACAAAAATCAAATAAACAGTAATCATAAAATTGAACTACAATATAAATAAAAATAAACATTATAAAAACATTAAGCATAAAGTGTACGCTGTCACTCTACGTACATGCATGTCTCTCTCCAAATGTTCGCCTCGATAGGACGCCAACTGAAAACGCGCGCTAAGCCAGCTGTGGTCACATTTCGCATTTTGTAGTATCGCTATCTTTGGTAATTTTTTAACCTCAGGTTCGCTGAATTTACTAGGCCGTAGCAATTCCAACAAATATGAATAGAAATGCGTGCACTGAATTTCGCATCAATGCCAACAACACCACTGGTAGCATCGGCGTGCGAAAAGCTACGTTCAAGCATGCCGAGTCCTGCTCCTTCAGTATTCTGCGTTGTCACAGCGCTTGTTTTTTGAGCGTATTCTGTCCAGTAAAAAAAAAAAAAAAAAACATTCGGCAGATCCCACGTTCTGTGGGAATCGATGTAATGCAAAGCGTGCGGCGGGAAGGTGGTGGATGAAAGAAAGAACTTTATTGTTTGTCCGGCAGATTAATGGCCCGGGCTCAGGTCTCCCATGTCGGGAAGGTGACTGTAGCGTAACGTTTTGCATTCAAGGAAAGAAGTGTTAATTTTAAGGGCTCGTTTCTTTTGTTATACACAATATTTGAAGCACTAACAGACAAAATTGCCAAGAAAAGTATAGGGGATGTTTTTAGTAGTGAGTGGGAGGTAAATGTGAAGAAAAAAAAGTGGACGAAAAGATAGCTTGCCGCGGGCAGGGACCGAACCTGCGACCTTCGAATAACGCGTCCGATGCTCTACCAACTGAGCTAAGCGGCGGCCATCCCCCCGTCCACTTTATAAGGTATATATGTACTTTTAAACGTGGGAGCGTCAGTCAGCGCCGCCAGTGGCCATGACGGCGAGTGTTTTGCATTGAGCGAGACGCCACGAAATGACGCTAAAGATAGGTGCAAATGGTATACTGACACACATACAGGGTGTTTGAGCTAACTTGCGCCATGCATACCTTTTAATTTCGCGCACTCTAGAAAAAATCTGGAAAAAAATTTAAGGGGGCAGTTTTCTTAGCATAGATGAAGCAATTCGAAGTTGTTTAACAAACGTTACAACTTTGCTAGATAATATTTTTCGTTATAGTTATTGTTTTAAAGGTTAGTTGAGCAGTCTTTATTAATTACCCAGCTTATCGGATTGGCAGTTATACTAGCATGGATAAAATATTCTGACGTTTCAGAACAAGTGTTACAACTTTTGCATTGAAAATTTTGCCCTAGAGTCAATACTTAAAAAGTTCATTAAGCAATCTTTGTTAATTGCTTAGCTTAGTGGATTGGAAAAAAATAATCTGACGTGCTCTATATGGCTCAGAACAATACTACGATTATTGGAGACGTGTAGCGTCCAAGCTTATTTTTTTCTTACTTGGTGCTTTTTAGCTGAAACACCCTGTATGTTGAAGAGTCGTACATGTGTTAATAATATCTGGGTTTTAAAGTCCCCAAACCACGATATGATTATGAGAGACGGCGTAGTGGAAGGCTCCGGAAATTTTGACCACCTGGGGTTCTTTAACATACACCTAAATCTAAGTACTCGACCCTCAAAGATTCTCGCCTCCATCGAAAATACAGCCGTCGCGGCCGGGATTCGATCCCGACATTTTTGGGTCAGTAGTCGAGCGCCATAACCACTACACCACCGTGGCGGGACAGTCGCACATGTGTTTTTAACCAGTTGTTCACAGTTACGCAATGATGCCAACAGCAAAATAGGTATTACACACACAAGACACGTTAAGCCGATATGTAGTGCTTATACATGTCGGCTACGATGGAGAACGCACGCACATTTCACGAACCCGTCTGCATATGTGGAAGGGATTCTTCACATTTCTAACTCGGCGAGCGCAGTATCGGCGAGCGCAATGTCTTTGTTATTGTGAATGATGTGCGCAACGCAGACCTCGCCGATTCCGCTGCTTGTCTGTGTGTGTTTGGTATCCGGCGGGCGGCACGCAGAACCGAGAGGCTTGCCGCGCGAAGCTGCGTTTCCGCGATAGATGTGACCCCGCGGAATCGGAAGTGAGGTCCGAAGTATTGCTGTGTCGTGGGGTCCCACAACAGTGTAGACAACACCAGGGCACGGGATTCACTTATGGAACTGTATCGGTTGCCGGGAAGGTCGCACGAGAAAGAAAGGGGACAAGCCTGGATCACCGCACTAAGGATAATCAAGCATATCCTATCTGTCTCGCCTTCCGATCCGGTCCTCTCAGTTCATCGCTTTCCTTCGTTCCGATTACCTGAATCAGTACGCAACGTGGCGCACGCTCGCATCGACTGCAGTAATGATTACTCGCTGTCTTCTCGCATTGTGAAAGTCCAGTTACTGTTGTAGGTGAAGCAACTTTGTGTTTTGATTCCCCGAGTATGTGAGACCTAGGTATGGTTGTTCAACGTTCACACACGCGTTATAGCGCGGTTAGCGTTGCGCCGTTAGTTGAATTCAACTGAACAAGGCACATTGTCAACAGTGTTGTATGCGTTACCGAAAAAAAGTAACTCAATACGTCAATCGTTACGCTAACAAAAAATAAACTCGTTACCACCCTATGATACCTACAAAAAAGACAACGTGTTACCGTTACCGTTACAAAAAAAAAAGTTACGCTTGTTACTTCAAACGTTTATCAAGGGTCAGAAATTTGAATCATTGTGCCCTGGCGGCATGAATCAGAATAACAGTTCTTTAAACCTCATATTTTTATTAAATGCGAAGCGTTTCTTAGGGAACCTCAGGCACTTTGGTCGTTTCTATCTAATTTTTTATCTATCTAGCCGCCTACGTCTGGGCGCTCTCCTGGTCGTATGCATAACTTGCAATATACCAAAATTGGAATAGTGTATGACGAATTGGAATCAGTGTATGACGAACACGATTCACTGGTCATGACATGAATAACTCAAAATACCTGTCGCGTACGTCATGAAACTCTTTCTCTCAGTCACCTGCGGCACATACCCGCATATCAGAGTTCATGTTATGCGGGTATATGCCACAGGTGATACAGTTTCAACCAACACAGTAACCGCGAACAGACACACATTGACACGCAAGGGAAGGTATAATAATAATTATTATTGGGCTCTTATGTCCCAAAACCACGATGTGATTACAAGAGACGCCGCGGCGAAGGGCTCCGGAAATTTTGACCATCTGGTATTCTTTAACGTGTACCGAGATTGCACAGTACACGCGACAAACCACGTGGTCCGCAACGTGGACCACGTGGATTACGCAAAAAACCGGGGTCAATACTTCCTACAATAAATCTGCCCAGATAACCAGGCCTCTCATCATTACTGGTGACTTCAACATTGATTTATCAAGACCCAACAATGCCTGGTCATTATACTGCGTGAAAGACGGCTTCGATGTAGACAGGACATCAAAAAACCTCGCTGCCACGTCCCGGACAGGCGACATCATACATCATTTTATCGTAAGATGCATCTAGGATTTCCACCAGCTGTACTATACCTCGCACATCACTGCACTTAGAGCTCTCTGAGGCGCGATCACGAACGGATCCGATTAACAAATCCGGTCCAGCTGCTGGTGCTCAATGATCACGGTGATGTTGACCTTGTTCAAGAACTGTTAAGAACCCCTTCCACACATGCACACGGGTTCGCGAAACGTGCGTGCGTTCTCCGTCACAACAGAAGTGTGCAAGCATAACAACTGTAACAACTGCAACTCTGACTGTAACGTATGTGCAGTGCGCCTGCGCATGCCACTTGGCTGTGCATATATCTAGGGAAATTTTCCTGAATGAAGTTTAGTTGCGAGTAACGCCTGTCCTGTGCATCTGTGTGCCTTCTTTGTCTTGTTTGGATTCGCGCTATCCAGTATTGAAGAATATAAGCACTACATATCAGCTTACCGCGCATGCGTAGGACACCATGTCACGCCACCAAGGCACGACGTGGTGTCCTTTCTGCAACGCGTATTGCAGCAGTTTTGTTAGTTGGGGCTCTCGCAATCGAAGTAGTCGGCGGCGCAGAAATCCCGTTGGTGCATGTGGAAGCTGCACTACTCCGATGGGCCGGCGCACGCTAACACGAAGTGAAAGGCAAAGAACGTAACTGCTTCTAGGGTGCCTCGGCGACGCCAGCGCGGCCAGCGTCTCTCGCTGCTATTGAGACGCTTTAACCATGACTTCCGATATCGCGCGCAATCTCAGAGTAAGCGCTAGTAAGTATCGATCGTGACGCATTACTTCTTTTCACCTCTCACAGACGGCGGCACCGCCCCGCCCCGCCTACGTACACCGCCAGCAGAGAGCACCGTGCCAGAGAGACTGTGAAAGAAGTAGGTCGCGTTCGTGAAGTGTGTAGCTACTGCAATGGTGGCTTAGTCGGTTTAGCGTCGCGCACATACCGTTGCGGCCCCAAGATCGTTAGTTCGATTCCCAGCAGCGGATGTTTTTCTCGGTTCTGTCTTTCTCACCCGTTGGCGTCCATTTTATCAACGTCATATCCGTAACGGTTTAACTTTGTGTACCCGGGCATAAAATACTCTCGTGTTGATATGACAGAATCGCCGAACGCGGTGTTGTCGCGGACTTGGGAAATGCATTTTGCGTTGAGTCGGGCGTCATTGTTGATTGTCTGTTCTACACCGCAAACGTCAGTGACGAGCCTTTCTCCTTTTATCAAGTACGCTTTGCGGATGTGCGTGTCCAGCTCGGAGATCTTTTTGAAGCCGCACTGGAGGCTGTACATTGCGAGGCACCGCAAGTGTACCGCGGGAGCTCTGCACGTGCACGGAAGCGAGCGGCATCGCGGTGACGAAAAGGGAAAACGCGCGTTGTATAGTCAAAGTTTCCATTTTTCTGTCAGAGATAGCGCTGCCTGTCAAGAGTAGCAGCGCCACTAAACGATACTTGGGTAGCCTATGACGGAGGAATCAGCCGTGTTTTTTTTTTTCATATACCCGCACCCATACATGGAAGGTACAGTATATTAATAGGCAAAGTATGATTCTCACTTGCTGAATTGCATTGTCACATCTCACTTGCTGAATACCCAAATCATGCAAGGCGATTACTTGACACAAAGCAGTGTTTGTTCTTTTCAATGCGCGTAAGCATGGCTGCTAGTTTGGGCAATAATCTAAAATGTCATTCTTCCTGCAGAAAATGGTTGTACATGGAAGACTTTGGGTACATCAGCGAAGTTTCTTGGGGAAAGGGTTAAAGTGCATATTCAGTGAAAAAGTTCTGTTGGCAGTACCAGATTATGTTTTTTACGAATACCATAAATCCGGAGAAATAATGTAAGTTATTGTTTATTCATTTAAATAAAACGTAACAAAGAACATGCGCGTGAAATAACGTGAAGATGCTTGACTTAGACAGGCCATTTATTGTCTGCTTGATGCACACGAGCTCCACTAAATGGATAAAAACGCATTATCTAGGCGCATGAAATTATTTAATCACGTGAGAAAGCTAAAACAATGCAAAATACCACTATATGCCGCCAATAGCACTGTTGATGAAAGATACACTATCCAAATTAATTAGCATTTCGATATTTATTGGGACATTTGGGCAACGCAACATATTTGCTTGCTATTGCATTGGCGCAGCTAACGTGTCACATGTGTATAAGAATACTATTTCTGGCACTCGCGCACGTTCCATAATATACACGAGTATTAGCGTCGCCCATGGAACCTTTTAAAATCATATAAAACATCTTTAAAGATCAGTACATCAACGCATGGCTTGTGCTGAGCGATGAGAAATACAAATAGACGTGATAATAAAAATTGGTAAGCAATCCAAATTAAAGAAGGATTCCACATGCCTGACAGATGTGGAAATAAAGCAGTCAGAGTTGCAATGAAAATTACCATGCTTAAAGCTGCACGACCATTCTACAATGTTGTCAGAAGGCACAATATCATTTAAAATTCAGGCAATTACGGAAAGGTGTTCCCTCAACAAAACATACCTTAGTAAAAAAGCTTGGCGTAGCTTGCACTAGGGGCCAGAGGCTAAAGGCAAGGCGGAGCTGATCGCTTCCCAGCTGGCCCTGGCCATGCGTGGTGATGCTAAGGTATACCAAGTTATTGCCAAGTGATCCTAAGTTATACAATGTAATGCCAAGTGGTGCCAAGTTCCAATAGAGTCCAGGACACTCACCTCTCGTCGTTTCTCTCGTATTGCATCGTGAACAGTCGAAACGGCGAGATCAGAAGGAGCGGACGTTATGATGTATTGCGTAGTAGCGCCTGCTCCTTCTGATCGAAGGAGTGCATGCGCAGTTTGCCCTGACGTCACGTCTGGCGCGACCAAGCGGTTGCGCACAGTGTCCAGGTAGTCGGGCTGGCGGTAGAGCCGTGCATGGGCACCGAAGCAGGTGCGCAGCAGTGCAACCGGTTGCTAGGCAATGCGCGTTGACATCATCGCGGCGCGGAGTATTTTTTTTTTTTTTTGGCGCTGCACACACTACGGGAAGGACAAACAACTCCGCTCTTAAAAATTATTTCAGTGCCATATTTCGCCGAGATGTGTCTTTTCAGAAACCACAAAAACTGACATTACTGATAAGAAAGCCGTATCTGAAAAACAAAACTTTACTTGTAATTCACTTTAAAATTCTTGCTAAAACACTACAGCAAATTACTTATTAGTGGCAGCAGCACCAAGGTAGCGTCGAAACGACGGAAACTCGCGCCAGCGTGAGCGCTGGTGACGCTGGCACGCAACTGCAAGGGCTAGCCTTCGGTAGATTAAGGAACCACCTGAGATATTGCGGCCGTGTTGGTTTGTTTTCTCTGGAGACAAAGAATTTATTGGTCTGCGTTCTCGCTTGTGGTCAGAGGTTGGTGCTGTTGGTCATGCGGTCCTGATAATGGGCATGCGCTACGGTAGCAGGGACGTCCATACACGTGACGAACGCAACCGTTTCGAGTGACATAACGCCGCCGAGCAATGTGCCGAGCCCTCCTATTCGGCAATCGCCGTCCGTCTTCCACACCGCTTGGGTCAGCATCCCTTGGCCTGGCTTCTCCAGCTCGAATCGTGATTTCGCTCACTTCCACTCTGAAGCCACAAAGGTTAACAATCCTGTCACAGCGCTCTCACCCGTTGTAAATGTTGAAGCGATGGATTTGTCCAATGCTCCATTTTCTGCCATCGTAAGACCCTTAAGTCAACCCTGCTAAAGCGTACAGCGACTTCACAACATTCTTCCACCAAGAAGTTTCTCTCCGCTGAACAACAACGGGCGCAAGCACTAGTCGTAACCACTCGGCTATCCAGGCACGCTAACGGAGTTTAGCATAGCCTTGCATAGTATAGTACAGGAAAGAGGTGGGAAAGGAAAGTGGGTTGAGGAGGAGGAAAATGAGGATGCGAGAACGAAACAGAGAAAGAGAAAAAGGGAGAGAAAGAGGGAAACAGATAGAAAGAAAGGAAGAAATGAGAACACGATACAAATACAGATAAAAAGTATACGGAGAGCGGAGTAGATAGAATGAAACAAACACAAAAAGTCACAGTTTCTCCGCAAGATCGAAGCAATGAATGTGATGATGGTACGCGTTTAGCGTTGAGTCCGTGAGGCGTTTAATAAATAAATAGCACAGGTTCAGCGACCAGCAGTCCGAAATGGAGCAAGCACGAGCACCAACAACCGTGCTCGTCTTCGTCTTTCACTGGCGCCCCTGTTTGCGCCCTATCCATTCTACAAATCACTCCCCCGCAGAAAAGGAGCCATCCTGGCGACTTAAGGAACAGGGACGACTGGTGGGTCGTAATGCGGCTTCAGTCGGTCGACGTGAACAATCTCACGGCCACGGCGGCGCCGGTCTGCGGATGGTTGAACGGGCTCGACAACATAGTTGACGGGAGAGGCTTGACTTAGGACGCGGTAGGGGCCTTCATACTTCTGCAGTAGTTTGTGGAAAGGCCAGGAGCAGAGGAGGGAACGCGAAGCCACACCAATGTTCCAGGTGAATATGACTGGGGAGGCAGGTTTGCGTCATGGAGGTCCTTTTGGCGTGCTTGGTCTTGTGCGGTTAAGGAACGTGCGAGCTGCCTGCATTCCTCGGCGTAGGTGGCGACTTCAGATAGAGTTGTGGACTCTGAAGCGTCCGGGCGGTACAGAAGAATGGTGTCCATAAATGAGGAAGGTTCGCGGCCGTAAAGAAGAAAGAAGGGAGAAAATCCTGTCGTAGACTGAGTAGCGCTATTGTAAGCGTAAGTAACAAAGGGTAGTATGCGGTCCCAGTTGGTGTGGTCAGCGGAGACGTACATGGACAGCATGTCGCCTAGTGTGCGGTTAAAGCGCTCAGTCATTCCGTTGGTTTGTGGATGGTAGGCGCTGGTTGTCCGGTGCACAACGTTGCATTCACGGAGGAGGGCTTGTACGGCATCAGAGAGGAACGTGCGTCCGCGGTCGCTGAGTAGCTCGCGAGGCGCGCCGTGGCGAAGAACAAGTTGGTGAAGTATGAATAAGCCGACTTCACGTGATGTGGCCTCTGGCAGCGCGGCAGTCTCAGCATAGCGTGTCAGATGATCGATAGCGACGATCACCCAGCGGTTTCCGTCTGGTGTGTACGGAAGGGGGCCGTACAAATCAATTCCGATGCGATCAAAAGGCCGGGAGGGACAAGGCAACGGCTGGAGCGGTCCAGTGACTATACGTGGGGGGCTCTTCCGGCGCTGACACTTGGAGCATGAACGCACGTATTGGCGGACGAAGCGGTACATGCCACGCCAGTAGTACCGCAGCCGGAGGCGTGCATAGGCTTTGATTACACCAGCGTGGCCGCATTGGGGATCCGCGTGAAAGGAGGCACAGATATCGGCACGGAGATGGCGAGGAATCACTAACAACCACTTGCGACCATCAGATAGATAGTTGCGGCGGTATAGGAGCCCATCGCGGATGGTGAAATGTCGAGCTGTGCGCCGCAGCGAGCGAGTGGCGGTACGTGGTGAGGGCTTAGATAGGAACTCCATTAAAGAGACGATCCAAGGATCCTGACGCTGCTCAGAAGGCATGTCAGCGTGTGTAAGGGCCACAGAATCGTAGCTGGAAACAGACCCGTTGCCACAGTCATGGGGAAGGGGAGAGCGAGAAAGAGTAGTAGTATCTGGGGTTTAACGTCCCAAAACCACGATATGATTATGAGAGACGCGGAGCGAGAAAGAGCGTCGGCATCTGAATGTCTACGGCCTGACCTGTAGACGACGCGGATGTCGTATTCTTGGAGACGTAATGCCCATCGAGCTAGACGACCAGATGGATCTTTCAGTGAAGATAACCAGCAGAGGGCGTGGTGATCAGTCACGACATCAAATGGGCGGCCATATACGTAAGGTCTAAATTTTGTAATTGCCCAAACGACGGCTAGACATTCTTTCTCCGTGACCGAATAATTTTATTCAGCTCTGGTGAGAGTGCGACTTGCGTAAGAAACAACGTACTCGTCGAAGCCAGACTTGCGTTGAGCAAGAATAGCGCCAAGGCCGACTCCACTGGCGTCCGTGTGGATCTCAGTAGGGGCGTCTGGGTCAAAGTGACGGAGAATCGGTGGCGATGTCAGTAGATGACGTAATTTCGCGAATGCGGCGTCGCAAGCGGAAGACCATGCCATGACACCTTGGCTGTCAGCAAGTAGGCGTGTTAAAGGGGCCATTATGGATGCGAAATCACGAACGAATCGTCGAAAATATGAGCATAGGCCTATGAAGCTCCGGAGTTCTTTCAGGGTCGACGGCTTGGGAAACTCGGCGACAGCGCGGAGCTTTGCAGGGTCGGGTAGAATGCCGTCCTTGCTGACAACATGTCCCAAGATGGTGAGCTTCCTGGCGGCGAAGTGACACTTCTTCATATTGAGTTGTAGACCAGCCTGTGTGAGGCATTCCAGGACACTTGCGAGGCGCAGAAGATGGGTGTCGAAGTCCTTGGAAAAAACTTCGCAACTCGTCGTAGCTCTGGCAGTGCTGAATGACGTCCGTGACTGTTTTGAGGGTTTTTGGCCACAAGCATGTGGAACGCATCGTCCTCGATGCCTTTCATGATATGCTTGACTTTGTCGGCCTCGGACATGGCAGGATTGAAGCGGCGGCAGAGGCCTACGACGTCCTCAATATAGGAAGTGAAACACTCTCCAGACAGTTGGGCGCGATCACGCAAGCGCTGCTCTGCGCGGAGCTTGCGCACTGTCGGTCGGCCGAATACGTCCGCGAAAGTCGCTTTGAAAGAGGACCAGGTGGTAATCTCGGCCTCATGGTTGTTAAACCAGAGTTCCGCGACTCCTCTCAGGTAGAACTGGACGCGGCCGAGTTTGTCGTTATCGTCCCACTTGTTGTTGACACTCACTCTTTCGTACGAAGAGAGCCAGTCTTCGACGTCCAGCTCATCAGTACCGCTGAAGATGACTGGGTCGCGCTCCCTTAGAATACCGGGACAGCGAGGAGCTGGGGGTGTGGCAGCATTCTGCTGTGCGACGTCGTCGGGCATGGTTGACAGGGAAGGTGGAGTCCGGTTACGGAGTTCCAGGGTGCAAAAGAGAACCAGCACCTCCACCACTTGATGGTACGCGTTTAGCGTTGAGTCCGTGAGGCGTTTAATAAATAAATAGCACAGGTTCAGCGACCAGCAGTCCGAAATGGAGCAAGCACGAGCACCAACAACCGTCCTCGTCTTCGTCTTTCACTGGCGCCCCTGTTTGCGCCCTATCCATTCTACAGTGATAGCAACAAATTGCAATGCCACGCGAAGAACGGCAAGCAGCTCGAAACGTGTAGTGCGCTGCTGAAGCACAAAATATGCACGAAAGGAACGCACGCAGGACGCGCGCGAACTGACAACGTTTACTGCTGGAGACATAAAGCATGCTGCTCAAACACAAAGAAGGACGCCCGAAACGAACGCACAGGTATACACAGAAAGAGCGCGAACTAACAGCTGTCACAGTTGTTACTACTTTGTGTTTGAGCGCCGCGCTCCTTTCGCAAACGCGTCCGCTGCAGCAAGCTGAGTGACATTCGTGCACTCTGTAGCTTCAACGCAAGCTTTCCCGTGAAAGCAGAATACGAACAACTGCCCCCATCACCATAAGTGCTTGCGCGCTGGTGACTACGCGATCTGTTCGCCTCGAGATCTTTGAGTGGCGCATACGAGGCGCCACTCAAAGTCTCGCGTGTGACGTCATAGAAAGGACTCGGGTGCCGCTCTTCGCGCGCACGCTCGCTACGTGAAGGTTGCGCGACGCTGCCCAAAATGTCCATCCTGCTCGAGTTATTGAAACATTAGTGGACACGTTCATAAAGCAATTTGTACTGCATGCTCAAGCAAAATGCCCAGTGAAATCGAGCGGAGTTACCGTTAAAGAGCACTTTCTATGTCGATTGCTGATTGTGTCGTCTGCTAGCCATCAATGTGCACATCTGCATGTGCGGCGACGATTTCATTTCCCGACTGTTTTATGGCCGTGGCGCACTCAAAATGAATTTCCGGCCCGTTTTCAATCGCAAACTTCAGTGTTCGGGCTTCGGCTTCGTGTCTGCGTTAAAGCGCAATATGTGGCGTGCTGCGCGTGTTCGGTTGCCTAGCCTGTTCCTTTGGTTGAATTCCCTTGTGCGGAGTTTTAAGTGCGCGACAAACTACTTCTGATGTCATTTAAATAAATTAACTGGTCGTTACAGGCAACAATATTTAATTAAATCCATGTTTTCAGCAGCTGCTGTGTAAGCGCGTCGTACGTACTTGAAATTTAAACAAGAAATAGAAAGGTTGAGCACACGAGTCAAAAGGGGGTGCACGATGGTGATATGAATATCGGTAGGTTCTGCGGACTATTTTTGCAACAGATATTATTCCCTACGTCAATAAAGCGACGTTTGCTGACTCGTTCACGATCGTCTGAAAGGACGCAGAACAGAATTAGTGTAATCATGCAAACGCAGATAAATACGAAGCTTTCGCATCCAATGTTGAGTCAGATGAATTTGCATTAAAATAGTCTAAATCCCTCTCAACGGTCGACTCTTGATAGCGCGGGTAGCGATCACTGTACTAAATAGACTTACAGGGTCCCTTATGCATTGCTTACGATGACTCGAATGCGAAAGCCATCTTCTTTTACAGCGAAAGCTGTTATGAGATCATTTCACCGGCCGTTTTTGGTGCCGTAGTTGTCCTCCGCCGCCGCCGCCGCCCCCGCCGGTGTCCATAACCAGTATCGCTCGAAATAAAAAAAAACGAAATAAGAAAAAAATTCCAGGATGGAACGAGGTTCGAACCTGCGCCCTCTGCGTGGGAGCCCAATATTCAACCTCTGAGCCATGTTTTTTTTTTTTTTTTTTTTTTTTTTGCTTTATTGCCTGCTTCCAGACATAAACCAGAAGGAATTCCCGTTAGATCAATACGGTATCAGGTTTCTCCCAATAGATAATGAGAATGGATTGCCGTTAGACTTAATAATGTTAACCGGCCTCCACTGTCTATGGCGGGCGCGTATGGCAGGATTTCACCGCGATCCAGATGCAAGGCCCGCAAGAACGTACTTTCGTGAGTGTATGTCGAAATTTGTTGAATTGCAGAAAACGCAGGAGATTGTACCTGAGTGGTTATCGAGAGTGGAACCCTTGACAGTGCTCAAGGAATTTTAAAATTGATGTCTGTCCAGTAGGACGGACAACATTTGATGTTATTTATTCTATGAGCCATGTTGGTGCTTGAAACTGCTTTGCAAAAAGGTCCTATACAGGCTTCATGTCGGGAAGGAACCACATTTGCATATGCAATATAGCGTGGTAGAAGAGTAAAATAAGAACCAAGCGTCGCACAACGCGAATTCTGTAACCAGGCGTCAAACAATGCGAATTGCGCAACGAGTAGGTTATTGAATGCTTCTAACCCATTACAAAGGGCTCTGCCATAATTCTTCATCGTCATCAGGCACAGCATCAACAAAGTGCGCATAATGCCTTACATGCGTTTAGCAGGTACCACGGCTCTCTGTAGAATGACGAAAAATGGCACAGTGCCTGTTGCCCTACTTCTCAAAAATTACAATGATTTATAGCGTAGTGGGTTCCTCCCAAGTGCACTTGTATTGGTTGCCAAGGAATCCCATAAGCGCACGATCCATTTCCTCGGAGTCTCAGTATAATTACAATATGTTATAGCGTAGTGGGTTCATCGCAAGTGCACTTGTATTGGTTGCCAAGGAAGCCCATAAGCGCATGATCCATTTCCTCGGGGTCTCAGTAAAATTGCAATGATTTATAGCGTAGTGGGTTCTTCGCAAGTGCACTTGTATTGGTTGCCAAGGAAGCCCATAAGCGCATGATTCATTTGCTCGGGGTCTGAGTAAAGTTCTTCGCCCCCCTCCCCGTCTCTCTCCCACGTCAACGTATGTTTTACAGCATGACGGGAGAGGGAAATAGCGACCGGGCGTCACCGAATGCAAATTAGATAACTGGTGGGCCGTTTAAAGCTTCCAACCCATTACACAGGGCTGAGCCATAATTCTTCATCGTCATCTGTCGTCGCTTTAACAAAGTGCACATAATGCCTTACAGGCCTGTAGCTGGTGCCTCGCTTCTCCGCCGAATGACGAATAATGGCTTGGTAGGTGTTTCCATCTTCACAAAAATTGTGATTTATGGCGTAGTGGGTACCTTTCTAGTGTACTTGTATTATAGCCCCAAGAGAGCTAGCCAAGAACGCCGCTCTTCCAGCTTTCGCTGTGACTGTGCTGCGGTTTCAGCGCAGGCCTGGCGTTTTTCTTCGGTCGATGTATTGTTCGTTCCCGCCGCCTTCCAAGTGCTTTCTCGACGTAACGTGGGTTTGCGCTGTCTCTAGGATCGGAGATATTGCAAACTTTCTACACAGCTCCTGATTTTGCATTGCCTCCGTGATCGGCCCACCGATCACGGAGACAATGCACAGCGACGACGTCATGTAATGAAATCATCATGTGACGTCACGTTATAACGTCACAAATTTTGGCGGTATGTGATATCATGATGACGTCTGAAGGTGACGTCATGATCTGATGATCTTTTCCGTCGCTCGTGTGGACGTTACCGACGCGTGACGCCGACGGTCAATTTTTGCGTTTGATGAGGAATGGAAGGCTTTCACCGTAAAATATTCAATCTTGTTACAGTGGGGTCAACATTGCGCGTGCAAGTTCAGCATGCGAACAACAGCGATTGCTATTTTTTTCTCGCTACCTTTTTTTTTCGCATGGCAAGATTACTTTGGGATTTCTCGTGGCTTTAAAAATCATGATCGTTATTTTCCCGTATCCCGTTTCTCACTATGGTGTACAGCCAGAAGTCTATATGTGCCATATTGGTACAGTATGCATTTCAGTGAGGAAATGTGCAATATGCTGCCATCTATGTTGTGTTTCCCAATACAAATATAAACCAAAGCACAGCCTCTGAGAGTCCTTGACCACAGCTCTGTTTTGGCGGATTTAGGTTGCGGCGGTAGAATTTGAGATGCTTGACGAAAGTTGAGGTGCCAGCAACAGTACCTCCCAATTTTTTGTTACATTATTAGTGAGGGTGCTTGAAAAAAATTACCAATTCAAGTCAACATTAGCTTTTACCATTTACTCGGCATCTGACGCTCACACGCAAGCCAGTGCTTGGTAATTCGGACCGGAATGTACCAGGGGCGTAGCCAAGGGGGGGTTGGGGGGGGGTCAACCTCCCCCCCCCCGCCCCCCGAAATTTTTAGTTTTGCTTGCGTATATATACACGCACACATGCAAACGCACGCACGAACATACATGAAGTATGGTTGAAAGCCCCCCCCCCCCCCCCGAAGAAATTTCTGGCTACGCCCCTGGGATGTACTGCAAGGCGGCACCATGCGAGCACGTAAACGTGTAAGCGGTCAGGTTGCACATAAAAGGTCAGCTGTCAGATGCACTTAGTGAAATGCTCAATTATTCCTGAACAGATGAAGGAAGTGTTTTTTTTATCCACACAATCACTCTAGAAGAGCACAATCAGTCAGGTCTTGTTTTTCAGACCATGGCAGCAATATCGCTGCCAGCTGCATGGTGTGCATTATGTGGCTTATGCCTGAATCTTTATAATCCAGTCTCAATACACCTGAAATTTTTCACGTGTTCTTTTTCGTCTATTGATGCCAAAAACTACGAAAAACTTTCCCTATCATTTTCCTCATAATTCATGCAATATAGGGTCAAATGCTAAGCGTTTCTTTGCGAGCAAAAGCCACTTTGAGCGTATCGATCTATCTATCTATCTATCTATCTATCTATCTATATATCTATCTATCTATCTATCTATCTATCTATCTATCTATCTAGCTATCTATCTATCTATCTATCGATCTATCTTCTATCTATCTACTATCTATCTATCTATCTATCTATCTATCTATTCTATCTATCTATCTGGGCACTCCCGAGGTCGTCTTCTTAACTATGCCAAAATTGGGAAACGAAGGCATTAGAGTACGACGAACACGATTAAGAAGTCTCGACACCAGATAATGAGTACATTTCTCTCGCGTTCGTCATGAAACCTTTTCCCTCAGACAGGTGTGGCATATAGCGCTTACCAGGGCCCACGGAATGCGAGTATCGCCACTGTTCATTCACAGAGAGTACAACTCGGGAAAGTTCGAGAGCGCTCTGGAACAATTAACGCGATGGCGCTAGAGAACCCGCGTCGTCGAAAATTCACCGGTGGTACCGGCAGAAGTACCGATGAGAAAAAAAATGTATGAAGTCGCCCTCAGTCTGAAAGTTGTTGAACGAGCGGAGCAGGGAATCGCCTGCCTTTCCGCGACGGTACTCGTCCCTTTTCCATCCCTTTGCTATATTTGTGCTGTTCACGATGTGCTATATATACATTACCCTCCCCCTACTCAATTCTCTGATCCTCACCTTCAAAAACACGCCTCCTTACCCTCACTTCTCTTTCCCACCCCTTTCAATACAACAGAACACACAAGCATGATATACTATGCTGGATATGCTATGCTTACCTTCTCCCACACTCCTTTACTTCCACATCACTCCTAACCCTCACTTTCTTAACCAGCACCCCCTTGGTATACATGGCTATGCTATAGATGACTATGTATACATAGTTTTGCCTGCTGGCGCCATACAAGACTCCGCTAATGATTTACTCTCTCCCCTCCTCATCACCTTCACTTATCTTTTCCACCCCCTTGCCCTACATGGACATGCTATACGTGGTTTTGCCTGCGTGACCGCCAAGTTGCTGCAGTTACGAGCATACGGGTACGAGCATACACTTACACACGTATCTGAGAGCTCTAAATGCGAATCATTTCTGAGCGAACCTGTAGCACTTTGAGCGTTTCTATCTTTCTCTCTATCTCTAGCCGCCTACGTCTGAGTGTTCTCATGATCGACTTCCTTACCTTGGTGTAGACCAAAATTGGCATGAGAGGGTAAGGGGATTGGACAAATATGACTGTCGGACATGACATAAATAACGTGAAAATCCGGTCGCGTACGCCGTCAAGCACTTTCCTCCAGACACCTATGGCACATGCCCGTTACCTTCGGGCCGCGCTGTACGAGTATGCCCCACGGTGATTGACAGTTTATATCTACCAGGAACGGCGATACCAGGCATTGGTATCTTAGATTCGAGAGCGTTAAGAAAGACCGACATAGGCAGGTTCGGAATCGACCCGAGCATTCTGCGTGGCAATCAGGTATTCTACCACAAGAGCCACGCCCGTCTATTAAAAGGTTGAAAAAACGGCCTGTGCAGGCGCAATTTCCGTGCAACGTCAGTTGGGGTTATGGTGCTTGCTTGTAATTTTGCAAGAAAACAATAAACACCATATGATACTCGTACGATGTGTACTCCTACGATAAAGGAGTCATATGAGACTAACGCTGAGGTTCCGATGTCGGCCTCGCTTTTATAGTAGTCTAATAAACATTACATTTGTATTCCTAGATTGAGCAAGCTATATTGAAGCATTTTCTCGACCCGGAGGAATACATTAGCGAAAGTTGCGTATAATATTCACGCCATCGCAACGTAAAGGGCACTTAGTCCGCCAGAACGACGCAGTGTCCTCTTCATTCCTTACGACGCTGGGCGATGCCCTCATGCTGACCGAGGATGAATGCCAGATTGATTGACAGCCGCTTAGTAGCTACGCTACGTTTGGCCACATACGCCCAGGTTGTCTACGAATACGACAAGCGTTATCCATTGATGTTGGTCTACGTAGCACTATCCAGGCCTACCAGCCTCCACGGCCTACCTCACCAACGCCAAGGGGTTACTTCAGGTTCCGACATGCGCCGGCTCTTATCAACAGACAATTGTCGACGAAATCACCGAGGCAATCCACGATTTTCAACAGCTGTGCAATACCTCGTACTGCACTACACATGGACCCCTCGTCACCGCGATCAACGACCGGAATCCTATAACAAGTCCTGACCAGCTGCTGGTGCTCACTTACCACAGTGATGATGCTTGTTCAAGAACTGTCAAGACCTCTTCCACACGTGCACACGGGTTCGTGAAACGTGCGTGCGTTCTGCTCATAAGAGACAAGTATAAGCACTACATATCAGCTTATCGCTTATGGTATTGGTAATACCCACGTTGCCGTCGGCAGCGTTAACCCACTGTAAACAACTGGTTCTAATACACATATGCGGCTCTTCAACATAGATGTGTCCGTATAAATTTATACAAATCTCTAGCGTCATTTTTTAAAACGTTTCGCGCAGTAAAAGATTACGCCACAGTCACCTTCCCAGCCGCATGCTTCGCATAACATCGGCTTCCACGGTACGTGAGATCTGCCGAATTTTTTTCTTTCGTTTTATTATTAGCAACCCCGAACATTCTTGGTGCGATGCTTTCTGTATTCGTCAACCACTTTGTGAATGTGCGATTCTGCTGTCTGACATTCTGATCAGTTGAAGAAGTGTCAAGCTGAAAGTTGCGTTTCACTGCAGTTGTGCTTTATGTCAGCTCTTGTAGGCGAAACAATATAGCAGATTGGGCTAGTTCGTGGGTCGTTTACCATGCACTGACTTACAGCGCGACGCAGTCATTTGCTACAACCTGTTTTTAGCTGTGTGCTCTTGTATCTCCGTCAGTGCTAGCTTCCTTTGAATTGTTTGAATCAGTGCATTTGTTTCCTGATAAATTTCTCTTTGCGTGTAATCAAAATGTTGTCACTTCTAAATGCGAAGCATGTTCTTAGCGAATTTGAGCGTATCTATCTATCTATCTATCTATCTATCTATCTATCTATCTATCTATCTATCTATCTATCTATCTACTATCTATCGATCTATCTACTATCTATCTATCTATCTATCTATCTATCTATCTATCTATCTATCTATCTATCTATCTATCTATCTATCTATCCGCCAACGACTTTGTGCTGTCAAGGTTGTTTCGTTAGTGAGACCTATACCAAAATAGGTATGGTCTAACATGACTGTATGACGAACATAAATGATAGGTCGCAACACGAAAATGATGACATGCATGTCTTGAACGGCATGATTTGCATTTCACGTTGTTGGTGCTCTTGCGGCCGTTTCCCTAACTTGATCTATAAAAAATTGGTATAGCGTGACAACATTGTATACAAACATAAGTTACAAGTCGTATTGTGCAAATCATGACACGCATGTCATGTACAGCATGATTTATATGACATGGTCTCGGGGCGCTCGTGGCCGTTATATGGATATATACGAAAATTGGTACGACGAAGCATTTCTGTATGGCGAACATAAATAACAGGTGGTAACACTAAAATCATGGCATCCATGTCGTCTTCTCTATGATATACATGCCCGCTCATGGTGCGCTTGTGGCTGCTTCGCTATCTTGATGTGTACCAAATTTGGTATTACGTTACGTGACTGTTTGACGAACATAAATAACAGGTGGTAACATGAAAATCATCGCATGCATGTCGTGTCGGGCATGATTTACATTCCATGCTCGTAGTGCGCTCGTGGCCGTTTGCCTAGCTTGATATAAACGAAAATTGGTATTGCGTGACATGACCGTACGATGAACATAAATGACAGGTGGTAACATGACAGTCATGACATGCATGTAGTGTAAGGCATGATTTACGATTCGAATTTGTAGGCGCAAAGAAGACACGGACGAGAAGGGAGACACACACACAGGGCGCCCTTCTCGTCCGTGTCTTCTTTGCGCCTACAAATTCGAATCATGCATTACCAACACGCCCAGTTGCTCACCCTCACATCGCATGATTTACATGCCACGCTCATGGGCTGCTCGCGGCCGGTTCGCTAGCTTGACGTACACCAACATAAGTATTGCGTGACGTGATTGTAAGATGAACAGAAATGGCAGGTGGTAACATGACAATCATGATATGCATTCCATGTGCAGCATGATCTAAATGCCACGCTCATGGTGCGTTCGCGGCCGTTTTGCTAGCTATACACAAGAACTGGTATTCCGTGACGTCACTGTATGACGAAGATAAATGACTGGCTGTGACATTAAAATCGTGAAATACATAATATGTAGGGCACCATTTACTTACCATGCCCGTGGTGCGCTCGCGGGCGTTTCACTAGTTTGATATAAAGGAACAGTGGTAACGTGACAGTCATGACATGCATGTTGTGCAGGGGATGATTTACATGCCACGCTCATGGTCTGCTCGCGGCCGTTTCGCTAGCTTGAAATACACAAATATTGGTATTGCGCGACGCGACTGTGTGACGAACATAAATGAAAGGTGTAACATTGTAATAATGACATGCATTTCATTTGTAGCATGATTCACATGCCACGCTCATGGTGCGCTCATGGCCGGTTCGCTAGCTTAGTGTACGCAAAAACTGTGTAAAGTTCGTGCACGCCTGTATAACGAACATAAGTGACACGTCCTAACACGCAAATCATAAAATGCATTACATGTACGGCATGATTTACATCAAACATTCTTGGTGCGCTTACGGCCGTTTTGTTAACTGAAATTACACCAAAATTGGTATGGCAGGACGCACAAAATGACAGGTAATGCATTGCGTATACCAGAATCTCAGTTTCGTTGTATTAAAGATTGCACATGCATGAATGCATGACAAATATGCGATATACAGTGAACTAAATGTCATGAAATCAATTTCTTCATCTGCCTCAAAGACAAACAATGTGATGGATGCAGCTCTTTGCTGGCTGCTTCGCATACATCGTTTGCCGCAGTTCGTGGGGCCTTCCGGTTTTTTTTATTGTTACAATAAACTATTTCTACAGAGGTAAAGAGGTAAACATCACTTTATTGTATGGTATAATTATACTTTGTAATGCGCTACTGCTTTTAACATGAGAGCAAATATAAAGTGGGTACGCGCAGAGTGTTATATGCCACCCAAGGTAAACATGTCGCTCCGAAACATTGCATAAAATGGCAAGTCAGGAAAAGATTTGGCAGTGGTATTGTTCTGTAATTCCTAACAGTTTTGCAAATTGTGAGAGGGCGCCTCGGCATCGATGGAAGACGACAACACGCTATGCCACATGATGAGTGAAATCTTCATGCGTGCTGAAGTCTGTGTGGAGGTAAGGGGAGACCCAGATTTCGCACTTGATGGCGGTGGCCTATTGAAGAGCGCCGACTTTAATGCACGGTGGCAAGAGCCCGAAAGAAGGATGGGGGAGCCACCATGTAGTAAATTCGTGAATAGAAGCTCAATTCAACGTACTTTGTTATGCTCAAATTGTGCTTTGTTACACGTATACTGAAAGCAACATTCCCTGCATGGAAATGGTACATCTAGAAACCCAGAATATCATAGGAGAATATGCATACACCCAAAACGCTACATGTTTGAAATGAAATTTGAATTTGTATGTCGGCAAACTTGGGAATTTGTCCATATAGAATAGGTTGCGCTTTGAGTAGCTTTTTTAAGGGCGAAGCATTTTAGAGTCTCGGCGTGTCGGCATGCATCGCGCATCGTCGTCTGCTGTCGCATATGCGTCTGCTTCATTTGCTTGAGTGCAAGAGAGGGCGCCACCGCCTCAGCGCTCGCCATGTAGCGAGAGGGAACGAACGGCGTGCGTTGACTATGGAAACACTGTTTTCCGCAATGAACGCGGAACTACCAGCTCGCGAGGAATAAGAACGCGCCTTCGCCCGCGAGAGACAACGCCTACGCAGGCGGCATCTCCAAGCGAGTTTCTTGAAAAACCCGACTGCTCGCTCTACGCAACCGTACACCGGCCACCGCGTTTAAATAGGTATTGCATCTTCACCTGCAATGTGCCGCTGGAAGATTTCTCTTGTGCGTAGTTCAACAATAAAGACTCGTAGCGTGCACGTTCACTAAAAGTGGACTGCGGGTTTCTGTGTATAATCTTTCTTCTGCCTGTCATCGCCCATTAAATGTGATGTTGCTGTGGGAAACGCCGGAGCACACCACATGCTTCGCCCCACCTCCGGTTTAACGTTGTGCAGCTAAACACACATCTCTAGATTATACGCCGTTCCACAATTTCTTTTTGCCTAGAAATAATCCCTAGGGAATCTATACCTATATAAACGACACTATTCTTCAAAATATAACCATCATGACTTTTTAGGAAACGTGTGAAAATATCGACGTCTGATATATCGTACAGAGTTTAGAGTCGCGCAGTGTGCGTGATTCATTGTGTTGTAGTCTTCGTATGACATTCTGGTCGGAGTTACGTCCAATTTTATTGCCGGGTGAAGGTCACAGCTCACGGAAACAATATACCAAAAGCAAATAAAAAAGAATATCAAACCGCGATGAATGTGAAGCGCAGAAACGTGAGTTTTACTGGATTTTCTGTTTTAAGCAAAGTTTCCGACTTACTTGATAGTAAAAATTTGCTGAAAATTTGATATGTTCACGTGGAATGGTGCCCGGACAAGCGCAAGCTCACACTGTTTATTCATAGGCGGAACCACTGAATAAATAGGAAAAATGCAACACGAAGACCGCATGGGCGTAGACAAGAAAGAAAGAATATCACACATCCGCAGCCAGAACGTCTGTCCACTATACAGCCTGATGAAGGATCCACACAAGCGGTTGCCTTACTCGATATAGCAAGAGCTTCAAGTGCAAACTGCGCATTCATATTACCACTTAATCCGATGATGTTGTTCTCGTCCAATCGATGATCACACGTGCACGGATTACAATGCTCGGCTAAATTAGTTTCTTTCCTGTTTCTTGAAATGTTTCAAATGCTCCTCGCTCTGTTATTTATGCAGCCACACCGTTCGGTCTACATAGACCGAACGGTGTGCCGAATTTCGTATAACCAGTCCGACGGCGCATTTCACTCAAGCGCGC